>NW_027021350.1:415000-537500 GCF_036884655.1 Musa acuminata AAA Group | reverse complement strand
ACTGATGTCTTCCTAAATCTCATTCATCAAGTATAGACGCTTGCTGATATGATGCAGATAGTCACCCTCCTCTTGCCCCAACTGGCTCAACAAGCAGCTCCAATGCTGCGACTAATGGTCCAACCCTCGTTCACTCTAGCACCCTTGGGGGCATCCTCGACGGATCCCCTACCAATTGTAGGGAAATCTAGGGGCAACATCAAAGGTATATCGGAAGAACAGAAAATAAAAACCCTAAATTTCCTAAAAAGGTGTTCACCATCATGTGAAGATTGATATGCAAAATCCGTGAAACTTAAAATCACATATATAATAGTTGTGTTACATAGAAAATCATACATTCCTGAATTTCTATAGATCTATAGGAGAGAATGAAGGAGGTCAAGCATCCTCTTTTCTAGCGGTGATCCACATAGTAGGGTTGCGACGATACTCCTCGAATCGCTACTTAAATCTCCACACTTGCTATCTGAGGAGGAGAAGGGGAGAGAAGAATAGGAGATAGCAATCAAGAAAACCTCTAGCATATGAGCCTTTGGTTCCCTCTTATTTATAGAAGTCCCCTATCAACTTAACTCTAATGGATTCTACCCTATTAGGTACTGGATCTCTATCCAACTATCCAAGCATCTTAGATTAGTGGATCTCTATCCAATAATCTCTCATTGACTTTTATTGGATCTCATATATAGGATCCAATAATTCAGGGGTTTATTGGATATCCAATAAGATAGGAGCTCTAACGAATATCTCATATCCGAATCTCTACTCATTGCAATATCTACCATATGTATGTGACCTTATAGGCCCAATATCAAGCTAGCCATGAGTCATACTTATTAGAACTCCTTATGACTCAGTGAATTATTATTACCATAATAATTCACTTGACTCATTGACTACGGACGTACTAGGCTACTACGACACAGTCCCTAGACGATACAGGAGAATCCAATCCTTTAGACTTATCTATCCTTAGTTACCATATACCTATAGTCTCTCATCAATCTAATATCCCAAAGACTATATACTGGGCATGGTGCTATCAAGCCCATATGGTTTCTACTCGAGGCTTGCTCTAATCAGATTCTCCCAAAGAATTATTTTTCTTTCAATTCGAATGACCATGGCTAAGGATTTGTTTGAGTAAGAACACATAAGATATTTCTCTCATGACACTGAGAGTGGATGATCCTCTATCGACACTCAATAGTCTTCGTAAGGTTGGCTGCCACTCCCAATGATTGGTTGTGCTAGATATAAAACTTTCAAGCCTATAAGTTCAGTATCAAAGAGTAAAGTACTAATACAGGACATCTTTGGTATCTCAAGTCTAAGGACCAGATACACCACTTGGACAATGAAATCGTTATTTGACAATGAGGTATCATTAATCATCCATCATTCCATGAGTGGATCAATCAGTTAACACATTCTCCAATAAGCACCTGCACTGTAGCCCTAGTGTCCCCACACAAGCAACTATGAAACCAGTTGCCTCCATCATATGGATGGGTATACAACACATCAGTCTATCTAGTTATCTCAATATCTCTTTCAAGTAATCTATGACCAGGATTATTTAGGGTCTATGTTTAAAGGTGAATTAGTCTCATTATTGTGATCTCATCATGATCCGATTCCCATTTCATAGATCATTGGACATCACAATATATATGCATATATGCAACAAGAAATATAAAGTGATAAAATACTAAAATATAATAAGAAAAAAGAATGTGTATCATTCACACGTGTCATCACTCACGTGATTGGCTTATAGGGCACCTATGACTAGCACCAACTCCCCCAAAATGCCCTTGACAAACTGAAGTGCCTCCCAAAGCGACAACATCCCCGATGGTAGAGTTCAGTGCCCCACCACATTGCAGGATAGCCATACTCGATATGGGTGGTCACCAACCAACCAACCATTATGTTAGAGCTAGCCCCAAGAAATTTACCAAAGGGTAATTTTGGTAACCCAATAAAGATAATAAAGCAAAAAAAATAAAAGCAACAAGAACACCAGATTTACGTGGTTCGGCCAATTGATCTATATCCACGGACGAAGGAGGAGCAAATCACTACTATAAAAGAGGGACTATTACAAATGCCTTAGGAAAATACCCGAATCTATTAAACAAGAAAAACCCAAATTATAAGCCCAAACTATTTAACTGAGTGTGAACTTAAACCCAAAGCAAACACTTAGGTTTTTCTTATGGTGCATCTGACTTCAAAGCCCAGACCCTTATTTATAATTCCAATAGGAGATAACAAGCCTGATTTTCCCGATGTGGGACTATGGGACTTGCCAAACTAACAAATCTCCACCTTGGCATGTCCCAACAAAACTTGCTCCACCTTCTTCATAAAAGCCTCAACGGGCAATCACCAATAATGAACACCAACCAAGTCCAAGCATTGCTTGAACTTGTAAACCGGAAGAGGTTTCATAAGCATATCAGTAGGATTATCCTTCGCATGAATTTTCTGAATAAGGACCTTTCCCTCAACAATGATATCCCGAATAAAATGAAACTTCACATCAATATGTTTCGTCCTCTCATGATACATCTGGTCTTTACTCAAATGAATAGCACTTTAACTATCACAGTAAATTGTAGTAACACCTTGAAATAAACATAATTCACTGAACAAACCTCTTAACCATAAAACTTCTTTGATTGCCTCTATCGCTGCCATATATTCTGCCTTTGTAGTAGATAAAGCCACGATAGGTTGTAAGGAAGCTTTCCAACTAACTGCACAACCGCCAACGCAAAAAATATAACCTGTCAAAGATCTTCGTTTATCAAGATCCGTAACATAATCAGAGTCGACGAAACTAACCAAAGTGTCACGATTTTTTCCAAACTCCAAACAAGCATCTGAAGTCCCTTGCAAGTATTTGAGAATCCACTTTATAACCTGTCAATGTATTTTACATAGGCGAAACATATATCTACTAACCACACTGACTGCTTGTGAAATATCTGGACGAGTACAAATCATTGCATATATAATACTGCCGATGGCATTAGAATATAGAACTTTCACCATATATTCTTCCTCTTCAACTAACTATGGTGACTGAGCAGCAAATATCCGAAAATGGCTAGCAAGAGGAGTACTAACTGGCTTAGCATTTTTCATGCCAAACCTCTCCAAGACTTTCTTGAGGTAATTTTTCTGAGTCAGAAATAATTTTCCAACTCCTCGATCTCTTTTGATCTCCATGCCAAGAATTTTCTTAGTTGCTCCCAAATCTTTCATTTCAAATTCACTACTCAGCTGTATTTTCAAAGTGTGAATTTCTGACAAATTCTTAGTTGCAATAAGCATGTCATCAACATAAAGCAACAAATACACAAAAGAGCCATCAGTTAACTTCCGGAAGTAAACACAACTATCATACATGCTCCTCGTGTAACCATGACCCAACATAAAAGAATCAAACCTCTTATACCATTGTCTTGGAGACTGCTTCAATCCATACAAAGATTTCTTTAATAAGCAAACATGGTCTTCCTTTCCATCAACTTCAAATCCATGAGGTTGCTCCATATAAATTTATTCTTCAAGTTCACCATGTAAGAAAGCTATCTTAATATCAAGTTGCTCCAATTCCAAATCATACATGGCAACTAAAGCAAGCAAAACACGAATAGAGCTATGTTTAACAACAAGTGAAAATACGTTATTAAAATCAACACCATGTACCTAACTATAGCCCTTTGCAACCAATCGTGCTTTGTACCTTGCATCTTCAACCCCTAGAATACCTTCCTTCCTTTTGAAGACCCATTTGCATCCAATAATTTTCTTACCCGAAGGTGGCTTCACAAGATCCCAAGTTCTATATTCTGATGGAGAGGTTCTATTTCTTCATTCATCGCAATCAACCACTTAGCGGAATTATCATAAGAAACATCATCTGAGTAGGTAGTAAGCTCACCAACTTCACTTGTTTCTTCTACAACAGACAAAGCATATGCAATCAAATTTGCATATCTTTGTGATGGTCGAATATTTCTTTGTGGTCTATCCTTGGCTATGGAATATTGCTCTTCCTCTGGATCAACTTCGTCAGTAGACTAAGGACCATCTACTGATATTTTTTGAGAAGAAGAGTTAGACTGAAAAGAATTAGAACTACCAATCTCAAGCTCCACCTGCTTTTGCGCACTGTCATTTGTACAACTAGTAGATTCTTCTTTAGAAGATAACATAGACAATTCATCAAAAGTAACTACTGATTACAAATTTTGGGGATTTGGGATCAGAACACCATAATCTGTATCCTTTCACCCCAGAAGCATACCCAAGGAAAATGCACTTTTTCGCTCGAGGCTCTAACTTTTCTTCATTTACATGCATGTATGCTGGACACCTAAAAATTTTTAAATCAAAGTAATCAACAGGAGTACCTGACCAAACTTCCTCCGGAGTTTTAAAGTTAAGTGTCGCAGAAGGAGTGCGGTTGACAATGTAACAGGCTATATTAATCGCCTCTGCCCAAAAGTCCTTTGTCAACCCTACATTTGAGATCATACACCTTACTCTCTCCAAGAGTGTTTTGTTCATACATTCGACTATACCATTTTGTTGAGGCATCATCCTAACAGTGCGATGCCGAACGATTCCTTTATTTTTGCAGAATTCATCAAAGTCACCTTCACACAATTTCATGCCATTATCTGTTCGAAGCCGCTTAATCTGTTTACCTGTTTGCTTCTCAATCAAAGCCTTTCATTGTTTAAAGGTTAGAAAAACATCATTTTTATGATTCAAAAAATAAACCCAAACTTTCTTGGAATAATCATTAATGAAAGTCAACATATATCTAGCACCACCCTTAGACTGAACATGAGCTGGACCCCAAAGGTCTGAATGAATATAGTCAAGAGTACCTTTTGTTTTGTGAATTGCCGAAGAATTGAAGCTGACTCTTTTCTACTTTCCAAAAATGCAGTGTTCACAAAAATCCAACGGCCTAGTACTCTATCCACAAAGTAGACCCCTTTTGCTCAATATGCTCAAACCTTTTTCACTCATATGACCCAAACAGATATGCCATAATTTGGTGATGTTAGAATCAGACAATAATGATGACGAGACTGCAACTGAGCCTATGACAGTAGTTCCCTGTAAAATATACAAGCTACCAGACCTACAAGCTTTCATAACAACAAGAGCACTTATAGAAACTTTCATAACTCCACATTCAGTTGCGTATTTACACCCAAGAGCCTCTAGAGTGCCTAAAGAGATAAGATTCTTTTTTAAATCAGGAATATGTCTAACATTAGTGAGCGTCCTCACAATACCATCATGCATTTTAATTCGGATTGTTCCTCTACCAACAACATCACATGCTGCATTATTGCCCATCAAAACAATTCCACCATTATAAGATTCATATGTAGAAAACAAATCTCTATTATGACACATGTGATAAGAATAACCCGAATCTAAAATCCATTCAGTTTTAGACATCGTCCTGTCATCAGTAGCAAAGAAAATATTTCCATCATTCTCATCAGTCGCTACACTAGCTTCAACAGACTTAGTAGTTTTTTCAATAATTTTTTCCTTTTACTTTAATTTATTTTTCAATTTAAAACAATCAGTCTTAATGTGCCCCATTTTATGACAATATCTGTATTCTAAATTTCTATGTCTGGATTTAGATTTAGATTTAGATCTACTATTGTCAAATTCTCTTTTATCCATTCTACCCTTGACAACCAAACCCTCAGCCTGATTCCCTCTACTTTCCCTAGTGATTTCTCTATCTATCTGCTCCTTAGATTTTAGTATAGATTTAATTTCCTAATACGAAATTATTTCTTTTTCATAAATCATAGTATCAAGGAAATGCTTAAAAGATTGGGGAAGAGAACACAAAAGTAATAGGGCCTTATCATTGTCATCAATTTTCACATTTATATTCTCCAAATCCATAACTAAGGAATCAAATTTATCAAGATGTGAGAGTATAGATATACCTTTAGTCATCCGAAGCATATATAAACTCTGCTTCAAGTAAGATGATTCTCCACTGTCCTCTTCATATACAAGGCTTTAAGCTTGTCCCACATGCTCTTAGCCGTAGTCTCCATAGTTACCTCCCATAAAACCTCGTCAGAGAGATTTAGAATAATACTGGATCGGGCCTTCTTATCCATACCCCCAAGATCTTCTTTTGACATACCATCTGGAATATTCTCAGCTCCCTATAGTGCCAAATCAACTCCGTCTTGAACCAGAATGACCTCCATCTTGAGTTGCCACATGCCGAAGTTGGCATTTCTATCGAATTTCTCGACAAAAATCTATGTTATTGTCATCGTTGCCAAAAGATCCCGAAACCAGGCTCTGATACTAGTTTGTTAGAGCTAGCCCTAGGAAATTTACCAAAGGATAATTTTGGTAACCCAACAAAGATAATAAAGCAGAAAAAATAAAAGCAACAAGAACACTAGATTTACGTGGTTCGGCCAATTGACCTACATCCACGGATGAAGGAAGAGCAAATCATTACTATAAAAGAGGGACTATTACAAATGCCTTAGGAATATGTTCCTAGGCCATAAAACACCCGAATCTATTAAATAAGAAAAACCCAAACTATA
The DNA here is from genome assembly GCF_036884655.1 of Musa acuminata AAA Group. Taxonomy (NCBI): domain Eukaryota; kingdom Viridiplantae; phylum Streptophyta; class Magnoliopsida; order Zingiberales; family Musaceae; genus Musa; species Musa acuminata. The sequence continues at coordinate 530,859 of NW_027021350.1, read as the reverse complement.
AGCCCAAATTATTTAACTGAGTGTGAACTTAAACTCAAAGCAAACACTTAGGTTTTTCTTGTGGTAAATCTGACTTCAAAGCCCATACCCTTATTTATAGTTCCAATAAGAGATAACAAGTCTGATTTTCCTGATGTGGGACTATGAGACTTGCTAAACTAATACATTACGATAAGTCCTCTCAAGATTCGATGTCTCGGGACAAATGCTGAAGTGGTCAGTGGAGCTAGGATAATTTGACATTCAGTATATCCCGAGGACAACCATTAAGTTCTAAATGTTAGCGGATTTCATGTCGAATCTGACACCGTCTCTTGAAGGTGAAGGAGAAGAGCCCATCACCTCATCAGAAAGAGGTAGGGCTGGACTCGTGTTGAGAGGCCCAAGAGATTAGACAAATGAGCACACCCTACGGTTTGAGTTTAAGATCACAAATAATAAAGCAGAGTATGAAGCCCTTCTCTATAGGCTATAGCTATTACATGAGTTAAATGTAGATAGAGGTGTATAGTGACTCACAACTAGTCGTTAGCTAGATTGACGGGAGCTATGAAGCCCGAGATGCAACCATGGTGAAATACCTAACTGAGGTACACTGACTTGCCTGTAGCTTTCATTGACTTACCATGCAAAGGATTCCTCAGACAGACAACGCCTAGGCAAACGAACTGGCCAAGCCAGTCTCGACTCAGTTAGCAGGAAAGAGCCACCTGATGATTGAAATTCTCCTTGCTTAAACCATTGAAGCACAAGATATTGCCACCACGAAGCCCAAGGCAAGTTGGATGGATGAGATCCTATATTATAAGAAGGATGGTGCACTACCCAATGAGCCTACCATGGCATGATGGCTCCAACGCACCCAAGCCTAGTACTACATCCTAAATGATTGACTATATTGAAGAGAGTTTAGTCGATCACTCCTTTGATGCCTGTCACCACTTGAAGCTGAGGGAATCTGCATAAAGCACATCTAGGGGGCACACTTTGGCCTTCAAAATTCTCTAACAAGGCTACTATTGACCCAGCATGCGGAAGGATGTAGTCGTTTACATGTAGAAGTGCTAAGAATGCTAGAAGCACGCTTGCGTACAACATCAACCAATGGTCTTGCTAAGCCTCATTGATAGTGCCTGGCCATTTGCCTAGTGAGGAATGGACCTTGTAGGCCCTTTCCCACTTGCATCGGGCTAGTAGAGGTTTCTCATCATCAAGGTGGATTACTTCACTAAGTGGGTAGAGGTTGAGCCTCTAGCATCAATCTCCAAGAAGCAGGTGGAGGGATTCATTTGGAAAAACATAATCACTAGATTTGGGATCCCGAGGGCCCTCATCACTGAGAAGAGGATATAATTCAATAACTCAAAATTCAAAGAATTCTACTAATCTTATGGGATTCAGCTAAGGTTCAGTTCGATGGCCCACCCATAGACTAACGGCTTGATCGAAGTCACCAACCAAGCCATCTTGGAAGGACAAAAGAAGAGGGTGATGGGGGCAAAGGGCACTTGGGTCAATGAGCTCCCAAATATACTATGGGCATCTTGGACCACTCCTAAAACTGGCTCGGGCGAATCCCCCTTCAACATGGCTTATGATGCCAAGGCGATCCTTCCAGTTGAGATTGTCTTCCTGACTCCTCGAGTAGAGAACTTTGACAAAGTTGCATTTGAAGAGCAACTCTAAGCCAGGCTGGACCTGATCGACAAACTCAGGGCCGAGGCGCACCTATGAACCCCGAGATACAAGAAAGCAATGGCCAATCTCTACACCCGATGAGTTTAACCATGACAAGTTTGAGTCGGAGACCTGGTCCTTTAGAAGGCTTAGGTTAGTGACCCAACCAGCTCTAGAGGGAAACTAGTGCTAAGCTTGGAAGGACCCTACTAAGTAACTGAGGTGGTTCAAGAAAGGATTTACCAACTCGAGACCATAGAAGGCAAGGTGCTACCTTGGACTTGGCATATTGCTAACTTCAAGAAATTCTATCATTGAAGCAAAGGGTGAATTTCTATTGATTTGGTTCCTGGGATAACCCCAATATTTAAGCCTCCCTACAGAATAACACCACTCGAGCTAGTGGAATTGAAGAAGTAACTACAAGAACTATTAAATAAGGGTTTCATTCGATCCAGTGTATTATTATGGGGTGCTCCGGTAATATTAGTTAAGAAGAAGGATGGAACATTGATGCTTTGTATTTATTATAGACAATTGAATTAGGTGACCATAAAAAACAAGTATTATCTACCCAGAATTGATAATTTGTTCGATCAATTATAGGGTGCACAAGTATTTTTCAAGATGGATCTGAGATCGGGTTATTATCAATTAAAGATCAAGAAGGTGGATATCCCAAAAATAGCTATTAGAACTTGATATGGTCATTATGAATTCTTATTAATGTCTTTTGGTTTGAGTAATGCCCTTGTAGCTTTTATAGATCTAATGAATAGGATATTTCAACCACTCTTATATGACTATGTAATTATATTCATTGATGATATATTAGTATATTCAAGGAGTAACTAGGGGCATGAGAAATGTATTATCCACACTAAAAAAAAAGAAGTTGTATGTAAAGTTTAGCAAATGTGAGTTTTGGTATGAATGAAGTTGCCTTCTTAGGCCATGTGATTTCATGGAAAGGTATCTCAGTTGATCCAAAGAAAAAAAAAGTGATAGTTAAATAGGATATGCCAATGAATGTGATAGAAGTTAGAAGTTTCTTAGGCATGACAGGTTATTATAAGAGATTTGTGGAGGGATTCTCTCAAATTGCTAGTCCTCTCACCAAACTAACCCAAAAGAATATAAAATTTGAATGAGATGATGATTGTGAGCAAAGTTTTGAAGAGTTAAAAAGAAGATTGACTAATGCCCCTATTCTTACTATTCTAAGTGATAATGAAGGATTTGTAGTTTATATAGATACTTCAAGAAGGGGTCTTAGCTATAGTTTATACAGATGCAAGATGAGAAAGTGATTGGTTATGCTTCTAGATAACTAAAAAGTTATGCATAGAATTATCCAAATCATGATATGGAATTAGCAACAATTATTTTTACTCTAATGATTTAGAGATATATTTATATGAGCGAATATTTGAAATATTTACTCATCATAAGAGTTTAAAGTATATTTTTACTTAGAAAGAGTTAAATATAAGATAGTGGAGATAAATAGTATTAGGATAAAAAACGACACTAAGGGGGGTAGGGGGGGGGGGGGGGGGGGTGTGGGGTGAATTAGTGTTATTGGAAACTTTCGACGATTTAAAAAATTTTATTTGATGAAAATTGATATCGAGTGAGCTTGACTTAAAGTAAGTGTAAAGTAGAGAAAGCAACAAAATCAGTAAGCAATAAATGTAAACAGCAAAGGAAAAGAGCACACTGGATTTATAGTAGTTCGGTCATCGTGACTTGCGTCCACTCTCGATTCTTCCTCCGTTAAGGCCACCGACTTCCACTATCGTTCTTTTTTCAATGGGCGAAGATCAACTACTCTCTTATAACTCTTTTTCCTTTTCACTAGTTTAGGAGAAAACCTTTACAAGTCATTCATCCCTACCTTAAATAGAAATCTAAACTTAGAACAAGAGGAGGGGAACTCTTAAAGGATTACAATAGTGTTTTCTCACTTAGATCATAAGTTTTCGTTTAAGTTCTTCTGTTGACCGAGCATGAATGAGTGAGGTATTTATAAGCCTTAAATGGTTTCAAAATTGGAGCAAAAAATGATCTGATCCCATATTTTTGAGGTATTAATGGTACCACCACCAATATTAGGCGATACTATCGCTTGCTAGACTAATAACTAGCAATACCACTGTTTGTCTGTCTAACATTAGATAGTACAATCACTCAGTCTGGGTAGTACTACCACCTAACATAGTCTAGGAGATTGTGTTTGGGCAGTACCATCACTTGACCCCAACGACACCACCGCTCGGGCTTCCCAAAGATATACATTGTCTCACAGGTGGTTCCACCACCTAGACTAGCTTCAGAATATTGAATTGGGCTTTTAATTAGCCTAATTCAACTTTGATTTAGGCTCAATTGTCCCATAATCAAGTTAGCATGGTTACACCTAAAACCAACTCAATTAGACTCTAAAACTATGATGATCATGACTTCAACAATTACAAAACATAAAATCTTTTGTTATCCAGCATATCATTGGTTCATCCGAACTCTCAGTGAACTTGGGATGCGACATCTAAACCATCAGTGTATCACCCAATCCATTAGTATGTTGACTCCCACAACTTTCGATCTTAGCACAACATCCGATTCTTCTGGCCCGATGCCTAATCTCTAACTCTAGCCCAACTTCTGATTCTTCTTCTTTAATTAGTTTGCCTTTTCATGATCAAAGTTAGTCTTGCATTATTTTTCTCAAAACACATATTAGATCTTAATCTCATTAATTGATTTCATCATCAAAATTTGAGATTCAATAATCTTTCCATTTTTGATGATGACAACCAATTGATGATGGCATTTAACTAAACTCTCCCTATCTATATGCTATATTGAAAGAAACTTTGAATTCATAAAATGATAACTTTAGAATTCAAGTCAAAATAATTTTAATTATTTTTTTGCAAAGTTCATTATTTCGCACTTCATATGCATAGTTAAAATAACATTGCATTCATCATATGCATCATCATAATATCATTACTTCCATTATATGCATATCATTACATGCATCATCATCGTAAGTTAATGTTTTGTATGTATCATTCCAAATCATAAATATTTCAAATCATCATGTTATAACATGTATGATTTCAAAACATTATAAATCATCATCATGCATGATACCAAAATATAAGATTCAAATCATCATTACTTCAAATCATCATGTATAATTTCAAAATATACAATCATTTATCATGTGTAATTTCAAAATATACAATCATCAAGCATGATACCAAAACATTTATATTTTCAAAACATTCATAATTTCTTCATCATTATTTTTAACGCATTCGTTATTACTTCTCCCCCTTTGTCATCAACAAAAAGGAGAAAATTGTAACTAGCAATTTTGGTTCTCTTGAGATATGCAAGCTAGCACTTTGCTTCTCTTAAGATGTGCAAGCTAGTACTTTTACTTCTCTTGAGATGCTAGCAATTTTCGTTCTCCCCTTTGTTATTGAAAAAAAGAAAAGAAAAGAAGGGAAGAATTCAATGGTGCAAAAATTTCAATCATCATATGAACAAATAAAATATCAAGTCATAAATATGAAATATCATGAATCATTTTGATATATCTTCTTTTATAAATAGTGAAAGGAGGGAATCATAAGAAGTGATCTTGATTAAAATAAAACTTAAGTCATGAAAACCAAGAAATCAAGATAATGATCTGAAAAATATATAAGAAACATTTATACATTTGGTAGATTTAACATGCCTATTTCTCTTTTAATAAAATTAAATAGCTCCCCATTCAATGATTTTATAAAAATATCTGCTAATTGATGCTTTGTATCAATAAATTCTAAAGATATATTATAATTATTAACATGATCTTTAATAAAATGATATCTAATATCAATATGTTTAGTTGTAAAGTATTGACTGAGATTCTTTGTTAAACATATATAACTAGTGTTATCACATTTTATAAGGATGTTTTTCAAGTAAAGTCTATCATCTTCTAAAGTATTTTTTATCCAAATAACTTGTGCATAACATGCACCTACTACTATATATTCAGCTTCAACTGTAGGTAATGCAACATAATTTTGTTTCTTGAAAAACTAAGAAACAAGTGCATCACCTAAGAGTTGACATGTTCGCTTTTTCTATGTATTCTATGTTGAATCTTAGATTTTGATGATGAAGTCAATTGTCATTTGTTATCTAATCCATATGTTGAGATAAGTATGCAGGATTAACTACGATGAAAGTAAGACATGCAGCAATAGTTGCACCGGAGTCAAGACTATGATCACGTTGGGAGTTCGAGAGTTCGATGGAAGTCCGGACGGTCGTTGGAGGTTCTGCGGGAACAAATCCGAGAAGTCCAGGAGCTTGCCAAAAGAAGCTCGTCGGAACTCGCCAAGTCGATCGTCGCAAGTCCAGGAGTTTGCCGGAAGTCCGCAGGAGCATCACTGAGGGTTCATCGGATGATCGACGGAAGTTTGCCGGAAGAAGCGATTGACGCACTAGAGCAAGTTGCAGTAAATGTCTTAAGAAATATCATAGTTAGCACTATGATTAAGTTAGCAATAGGAGGTGATCTCATTAACTTAATCTTGGGACAATTGGGCCCTTGATAGACCCAAATTGGGCCGAATGGATCAACCCATTCGGACCAGAATTCCTACCAGGCGGTGGCACCGCTAGGGTCGGTGGTGGCACCACCCAGGAGATGGTTTCCCATGAAAGCTAGGTAGTGCAACCGCCTAGGTCAGGCGGTGGCACCGCTTGGGCTTAATCTCCGAGCGAGACTGGGCAATGCAACCGCTCCAATCAGGCGGTGGCACCGCCTGGGCTCAGTCTCCGAGCGAGACTGGGCGGTGCAACCACCCTTGACAAGCGGTGGAACCACCTGAGCTCGGTCTCCGAGCTCTACCAAGCGGTGCAACCGCCCCTGTCAAGCGGTGGCACCGCCCAAAGGCTCAGTCTCCGAGCTCTACCAAGCGGTGCAACTGCCCCTAACAAGTGATGGCACCGCCCAGAGGCTCAGTCTCCGAGCTCTGTCAGGCGATGCAATCGCCAGACCCCGGAATTCCGGGAGATGACAGTTTTAAGCTCGGAATTCAAACTGGTTTGGGGCCTATAAATACCACACCCTTTCAGCAATAAAAGGGTAACCCAAACCACCAAAAGCTTGATCTTACTCTATGATTTTAGAGCTCAAAAGTGTTGTAAAGTCTAGAAGTTCTCCTCCCTCTTTTCTTCCAAGTTTTGATTTTTCAAGAGAGGAGAGAAAAGTTTGTAAGGGTTATCTACTAAGCCCGTCAAAAAGAGTGAAACTGTAAAAGGGTGGTTGGCCTTCGCCTATTGAAGGAATGCCTCTAGTGGACGTCGGTGACCTCTGTTGAATCTCGGATTTTGATGATGAAACTAATTGATTGTGTTTAGATGTTTAACTGCATTTTGAGTGATGCAGGTCTACTCGATCAGGATTAGACAGTTGACGCAGGAGGAATTGACATTGCGCCGGAGGAGATCACGTCAGGATATTGGACGGCAGAAGGCTTCGGACGTCGGGCATCGGGCCAAGGAGAGCGGAACTGTGCTAAGGATATCGGGGTTGCGGAGGTCAACCACCGATTGGGCAACAAGCCGCAAGAGAGGATGATGCGCTGAAGAATCGGACGAAGTGCCAACCAATGACGTGCCGGGCAACGGAATGTCGATTCGCGTTGTAACAATTGTCTAGATCGGAGTAGAGTTTTGGATTGTGTGTGTAGGATTAACTATGATAACGATGAAGACATAAAGCGAAACAAAGTGTGGAGTCAAGCGCGAAGGATTCGTTGGGAGTTCAAGAGTTTGACGGAAGTCCGAAGGTTCGTCGGGAACACTGCCGGAACTCGCCGAGAGAGATCGGAGCTTGCCGAAGAAGCTCATTGGAACTCGCCAAGATCAAATCGTGAAGTTTAAGAGCTTGCCGGGAGTCTGTAGAATGGTTTCCGAGAGTTTATCGGAAGACCGCCGAAAGTTCATCGGAAGCTCGCCGGAAGAAGTCTTGACTTTTGGATTTTGTAATAGCTTATAAAATGTCTTTAAATTCATAGTTAGCATGTTAATTAGGGTTAGGATTAGGTATTAATCCTATAACCCAAGTAGGGGCCAATTGGGCTCGAGTTCGGACTAGTTTGGGCCAAGATTGAAGCCCAACTAGTAGGCTGAAAACACTGTAGGCGGTAGCACCGCTTGGGCTGGGCGGTGGCACTGCCCAGTGCCCGAGAGCTGGGCGGTAGCACCGCCTGAGCTGGGCGGTGGCACCGCCCAGCACTGTCAACGTCTGACAGTAGCAGGCGGTGGCACCGCCAGCATCGGGAACTCCACGAGAATTCAAATTTGGAGCCCAAATTTGAATCCTCTTGAGGCCTATAAATACCCCTCAAATCTCAGCTGAGATTACAACTTTTGAGAAGCATTTTGATTGAGAGAAAAGTCTTAGAAAGTCTTAGCAAGTCTTGTTTTCAATTTGCTAGAGAGTTCTCCTCCTTCTTTCTTATTGAAAATTTGTAAGAGGTTGAACTGCTTGTAAAAGGTTGTAAGAGGGGTATTTACCCTTCCATTTCAAGAGATTTGCTAGTGGAAGGTGGGAGCCTCATCGAAGAGGGGCCTCGCAAGTGGATGTAGGTCATTTGACCGAACCACTCTAAAATCGACGTAATCTCTGTTTGCTTTTCATTGTCGCTGTTTACATTACTGTAAACCTTCTTACATGCTTTAGTTACTTATTACCTTTGCTGCACAACTCTAAGAATACGCTTTCAAGTTAAGCTTCTCAAGTTACGTTCTTATCGTACGAAAGATTTTCTAAAACCGAAGTTTTAATCCGCTGCACTAATTCACCCCCCCCCCTCTTAGTGCCGCTCCGATCCTAACAATTGGTATCAGAGCCCGGTATTTCTCATTTCGGATTTACACCCGAGAAAAATGGCTCTTTATTGCTTTCAAGAGGGCTAATCGGTTTTTCGTCCACCATTGTTTAACAGATTCGACTACACTTATTGGAAAACTCGAATGAGAGTTTTCTTGATTTCTATGAATTTGGATTTATGGAATATCGTTGAAAATGGTTTTCAACTTCCCTCTAAACCGATGAATGAATGGTCGGATTTGGAGAAGAAGTATTTTTCTTTAAACGCAAAGGCTATGAATGCCTTATTTTGCGCTTTAGACAAAAATGAGTTCAATCGGATTTCTACGTGCGAAACGGCTTTTGATATTTGGCGAACACTTGAAATCACGCACGAGGGAACTAGTAGAGTCAAAGACTCGAAAGTTAACATTTTATTGCATGATTTTGAGCTTTTTCAAATGCAACCAAGTGAGACTATAGGCGACATGTACACCCGTTTCACGGATGTCGTCAATAATCTAAGAGTTCTTGGTAAATCTTTTTCGAATTTTGATCTCGTAAGCAAGATCTTAAGATCCCTTCCAAAAAGGTGGGATTCTAAAATAACCACAATACAAGAAACAAAAGATTTAAATATTTTTCCACTTGAAGAACTTATCGGCTCATTGATGACATATGAAATGGTGCGTAATGCACACGATGAACACAATGAACACTTGAACCACCTTCCAAAGATTAGGAAGGATTTGGAACTCCGGACAAATGAATACCACTTGAGCGATGACTCAAGTGATGAGGACAATGATGAACTTGAACTTCGAACACTAAATCTTAATAAGTTTATTAAACAAAAATATAAAATAAACAATGAACTTGAACGGAGGAAGAGGCCAAAGAAGAGGAAGGCAACCAAGAATGAATCAAGAACTTCCAAAGGTGAAACGGCGAATTGGGCTTTGACGAGCTTCGACTACAAGGTAAGTAACTCAACTCTCTTGAATTATTTTGAAATTACATGAGTGCTTAACTTAGTTAGTAGGATTTTTTTTATGCTTTTCTTTCTAGTATTTTTGAAAAATTAAAAATTATGAATGATGATTGCTTAATTTGTGATAATACAAAATTCCATGAATGTTTATGATTTTCGTATTGGATTTTGATGTATGGTTTTGACATAAAATTAATTTGCATGATTATGTTTAATAGGATTAATCTATGATTGTGTATTTTGATATTATGCATGAGAATTTAAAATGATGATACCCTATGTTTTGGAATGATGCCTTGATGGTGATGATGCTTTCGGTTCTAAACATGATGCTCAACACTTTCATAAACATTTTCTTTTACTCAATCCAAAATGAAACACAAACAAAAATAAATATATATGTATGATCGTGATAAATTCATGTTGATTTTAGTTTCAAAACAAGATGCATTGTTTGCTACAAATTAAACATCATGATAATGGCATGTTTTATGATAATGCTTACACACCAAATGTGATTAATAGATAGAAGCAAACATAACGATGATTTTGCTCTCAACATGATGCATAGTTTTTACATGAAAATTTTAAATATGCTCATATGAAATCAATTGCATGACATGAAAATGGATTCTCTATCCTATTGAAATTAATGAACTCATTTCATGAATTATGTGAATATCTTGAATCAAATCTTTTGGAAAATGCCACATGCTTAATGCGATTCGACTTAATAAATCTTTATTTGCCTTTCTATCTTGAATGTTGACATTTCTTTTTAAAGCAAAGGCATGCTTATAAGAAGCAAAACACATGAATAGAAATTTATAAAAATGAAATACAATCCTCTATGTTATTGATTTTTCAATAAATCTATGCTTGTCATATATAAATTTATTGAATGTAATTTTGAGGATGATTTCAAATTTGACAAATGCTTGATTCGTATTTACGACATTAGAAACATTTTAAATATGAATCATGCTTCAATCTTGTTAAATGCTTCAATCATTTTCTATCTCTAAAGTTCTCGATTTTTGATGAAATACAAGTGATAAATTCATTTATGATATCTTGTAAATCACTTGAATTACGAATGAGATTTTGATGATGTGTTAAAGAATCACTTAAAAAGAAAATGTTTTTCCCATCTTAGCGAGATTAATGATTTCATGATATTGTGTGAATCTCGAAATTGATTTTGATGAAATGGTAATAACGTTATTCATGTTATGAATCTCAAAAATGATAATTTGATTATGATTTTTTTTGAGTTAATGAATTAACTTGAATGAAACTTTGTTTCAACCGAATCATGAACTTGTTAAGAACAATTTTAATGAATCATGAATCATATCTTTGGTATTCATGAATTGATCTTCATTGATATCTTTCATGAATTCTTTGTATATTTGGCTTGTCGAACAGTTGAAATATTTAGCCATTGAGTCCTCCCTTTCTTTTTTACTTTGATAAAGGGGGAGAAGGTTTTGCTAGCTTGTGCATTGAAAATGAAAGTAAACTTCCTAGCATGCTAAGTAAAACTAGCAAGCTTGCACTTCTCAAAAAGAGAAGAAAGATCTTGCCTAACAATATAATTGCTCTAGCCATGCTTTGTATCGAAAATAGGTTGATATCCTTAGAAGCATCGCATTAAATTTTTTAGTGTATCGCAATGTATCACATGTATCGCAAATTGAAAATTTTGAGACTATTATCATTTCATGTTTCACGATTGATATCTTTCATTGATATGATAAATTATCATTTCATCATATATCACACAATGATATCATGCTTTGCGATTGTATCATGTGATTCTCGTTGAATTTTCATATTGAATTCCTTTAAGATATGATTTCTTTGTATTTATGGCTTACTTGGCTTGAAATGTTTTTGGCATGATGCATGCAATGATGAAATATTCATAAAGTTAAAATGATGTATGTAATACTTATGATAATGATGTACATGATGTATTTATTGCATATGATGTGTATCATAAATGCTTTAAATGATGAATGATTGGTATCATGATCAACGTGTTGATAAATACTTAAAAATTTTAATGTTTGAGTATCATGTATGATATGCCTATTAATGATGATTGATTTGTTTTTCGGTATCGTGCATAAAAAATAAGGTTTTTGAAATTATGTATGTTTTAATTTGAATATATAATGATGCACAAATAAGAATGATACTTATCTTTGTCATAATATGAAAATTATTATAAGGGTCTTCCCATCTTTTTGACAATGACAAAGGGGGAGCAAGAATTTCTACGTGGACATCATGAAAAGAGGCAAACTAACTAGCTTGCACAATTCAAGATGAAAGCAAAAATTGCACTTCTCAAAAGAGAAGATGCAAATGTAACATTTGCCAAATTGTTTGCTTGCCTCATGTAAAATATTATCTCTTGCTAGTTTGGCATTTTTGCTAGCTTGTATATTGTGAAACTTACATATCGTAAAAATTGCTAGCTTGTAGTCTAAAGAGAGCAAAAAGTTGCTATCTCAAAAAGAGCAAATGTGCTATCTTGCCTATCTTAAGAGGCAAAAATGCTAACTTGCACATCTAGCAAAACTTGACAAATTTGCATATTTCAAGAAGCAAGAGTTGCTTTCTTGAACATCTCAAAACTGCTAGCTTGCATGTTCTAAAATGTTATAATATTGCTAGAACTTGCTATCTTGAACATTACCAAAAGTGCTATCTTGTATGCTGTAAAACTTGCATATCTAAAACTTGATAGCTTGAATGTTCTAAGCATGATGTAATAATTGCTAAAGTTTTCTAGCTTCAAAACTGCATGATGATAAAACTTGATATTATGTTTTTCATGCAATGAGTTGAACCCATATAACAAACACTTGATTGTGGTACTTCTCCTTTTTGTTGATGACAAAGGGGGAGAAGTATGTTGATGACATGATATGCATAAGTTTATGCATATGTTCATGATGATGTGTTGCAAGTATTCATGATGAATATTGCAATGACTTGAATTCAGTTTGAATTCAAGATTCTATCAATATGGCATATTGATAGGGGGAGTTTGGTTAAACTCCGGGGAGTTTAGGTTAACTCCGTTAGTCATCAATTAATTGTCATCATCAAAAAGGGGGAGATTGTTGAATCTCGGATTTTGATGATGAAACTAATTGATTGTGTTTAGATGTTTAACTGCATTTTGAGTGATGCAGGTCTACTCGATCAGGATTAGACAGTTGACGCAGGAGGAATTGACGTTGCGCCGGAGGAGATCACGTCAGGATATTGGACGGCAGAAGGCTTCGGACGTCGGGCATCGGGCCAAGGAGAGCGGAACTGCGCCAAGGATATCGGGGTTGCGGAGGTCAACCACCGATTGGGCAACAAGCCGCAAGAGAGGATGATGCGCTGAAGAATCGGACGAAGTGCCAGCCAATGACGTGCCGGGCAACGGAATGTCGATTCGCGATGTAACAATTGTCTAGATCGGAGTAGAGTTTTGGATTGTGTGTGCAGGATTAACTATGATAACGATGAAGACATAAAGCGAAACAAAGTGTGGAGTCAAGCGCGAAGGATTCGTTGGGAGTTCAAGAGTTTAACGGAAGTCCGAAGGTTCGTCGGGAACGCTGCCGGAACTCGCCGAGAGAGATCGGAGCTTGCCGAAGAAGCTTGTTGGAACTCGCCAAGATCAAATCGTGAAGTTTAAGAGCTTGCCGGGAGTCTGTAGAATGGTTTCCGAGAGTTTATCGGAAGACCGCCGAAAGTTCGTCGGAAGCTCGCCGGAAGAAGTCTTGACTTTTGGATTTTGTAATAGCTTATAAAATATCTTTAAATTCGTAGTTAGCATGTTAATTAGGGTTAGGATTAGGTATTAATCCTATAACCCAAGTAGGGGCCAATTGGGCTCGAGTTCGGACTAGTTTGGGCCAAGATTGAAGCCCAACTAGTGGGCTGAAAACACTGTAGGCGGTAGCACCGCCTGGGCTGGGCGGTGGCACCGCCCAGTGCCCGAGAGCTGGGCGGTAGCACCGCCTGAGCTGGGCGGTGGCACCGCCCAGCACTGTCAACGTCTGACAGTAGCAGGCGGTGGCACCGCCAGCATCGGGAACTCCACGAGAATTCAAATTTGGAGCCCAAATTTGAATCCTCTTGAGGCCTATAAATACCCCTCAAATCTCAGCTAAGATTACAACTTTTGAGAAGCATTTTGATTGAGAGAAAAGTCTTAGAAAGTCTTAGCAAGTCTTGTTTTCAATTTGCTAGAGAGTTCTCCTCCTTCTTTCTTATTGAAAATTTGTAAGAGGTTGAACTGCTTGTAAAAGGTTGTAAGAGGGGTATTTACCCTTCCATTTCAAGAGATTTGCTAGTGGAAGGTGGGAGCCTCATCGAAGAGGGGCCTCGCAAGTGGATGTAGGTCATTTGACCGAACCACTCTAAAATCGACGTAATCTCTGGTTTGCTTTTCATTGTCGCTGTTTACATTACTGCAAACCTTCTTACATGCTTTAGTTACTTATTACCTTTGCTGCGCAACTCTAAGAATACGCTTTCAAGTTAAGCTTTTCAAGTTCCGTTCTTATCGTACGAAAGATTTTCTAAAACCGAAGTTTTAATCCGCTGCACTAATTCACCCCCCCCCCCCCCCTCTTAGTGCCGCTCCGATCCTAACAACCTCGTTGGTGGAGGAAGCCAAAAGTGGATGTAGGTCAAGACTGACCGAACCACTCTAAATCTCGTTTGCATTTACTTTGAGCATCTTATCTTTACTGCAAACCTCCTCAGTAGCTTACTGCCTTCTGCTCATTTACGAACGTATTTCTTAGTTAAGTATTTTCCGAATCGGCGTTAAGACGGAAATCAGTTTTATCATACGAACATCATATTTCAGTTTGTGCTTACATTCTGATTTCTATCTTAACTGCAAACTGCCTTCCTTACTTTACTTCAAATATGTTTCTATAAGCTTTCAAAGTTATTATCTGCACGAAACAACTTTTACGTCGGAATCGGATTTCAACGTACGAACACAGATTTAATCGTCGAAAGTTTTCCGCTGCACTAATTCATAACCCCCCCCCCCCCCCCTAGTACTCTTGATCCTAACATTCTACATCTAGCAAAATCGACATTGATATAAGCAATTAATTCAAAATTTTTAGTTTTTGGATACTATAATCCTAGATTAGGAGTGCCTTTTAAGCATCTAAATTTTTTTTAAACAATATTTAAGTGAGATTACTTGGAATTTGATTGAAATCTAGCACAAAGTCTAATACTAAACATAATATCAGGTCTAGTTGTTGTAAGGTATAATAAACTATCTATTATACCCCTATAAGCTTTTTATCAAAATTTTCTCCATTATGGTCTATATCTAATTTTATAGAAGTGCTTATTAGTATGTTAATAGCCTTAGAACTATTTATATTAAATCATTTTAATAGATCTAAAATATACTTAGTTTGACTAATAAAAGTTTCGTCATTAATTTGTTTGATTTATAATCCTAAGAAAAAAGTTAATTCCCTCGTTAAACTCTTTTCGAATTCTTGGCTCATACTTTTGGTAGAATATTCACATAAAGACTCATTTGTAGAACTAAAAATAATATCATTAATGTAAATTTGAATAATAAAAAAATTATTTTTAAAATATTTAATAAACAATGTAGTGTCGATCTTGTCTTTCAAAAAATCATTCTTAATTAGAAAAGAACTAAGTCTCTTATACTAAGCCCTTGGAGCTTATTTGAATCTATATAGAGCCTTAGATAACTTATAAACATGATTTAAAAAATAAATATTTTTAAAATCGGGTAGTTATGTAATATAAACTTCTTCGGAAATAAAGTCATTAAGAAAAGCACTTTTAACATCTATTTGAAATAAATTAAAATTATTATAATATGTATAGGCAAGGAGAATCCTTATGACTTCAAGTCTAGCCATAGGAGCAAAGGTTTCTTCATAATCGATACCTTCTTTTTGGTTGAAATATTTGGCCATTAATTTAGCCTTGTTTTGAACCACTATACTAAGTTCATCTTGTTTATTCCTAAAGACCTATTTAGTGTCAATTACAAGGTGGTTATAAGGTCTAGGAATAAGCTTTCATAACTCATTTCTATCAAATTGATTTAACTCCTCTTGCATTGTAATAACCCATGAATCATCTTTAGAGCTTCATCGATGCATTTTGGTCTAATTTGAGACAAAAAGGTATAATTAGCACAAAATTTTTTAAATAAAGAACAAGTTTGAACACCTTTTTATGTATCTCCAATGATTAGCTCCTTAGGATGAGCATCTACATACTTCTATTCCTTAAGTAAGGATTCCTTGGAAGAAGATGCATCCAAGTTGCTTGGGGGAGGAGACTTTTTATTTAAATTTAAAGCATCAAAATTAAAATCATCATCAAAATTAGTTTTCTTAAATTCAATAAACTCATTAAAAATAATATGAATGAATTCCTCAATGATCAAAGTTCTTTTATTAAAGACACGATAAGCCTAAGAAATAGAGGAATATCCAAGAAATATGTCTTCATCAGATTTTACATTAAATTTTCCTAAGGCATCATTTAAAATAAAATATTTACAATCAAAAATTTTAAAATATAAAATTTTGGGTCTTTTATTATTTCACAAGGAGTTTTAGAAAGTAATGATCTTATAAGAACTTCGTTCATGACATAGCATGTCATGTTAATGATTTCAGCCCAAAATATTTAGATAAGCTATGTTCGTTTAATATGGTTCTTACCATCTCTTGTAAGCTCCAATTTTTTCTCTCAACAACTCCATTTTGTTGTGTATTTTTTAGAGTAGATAAATTATGGTTGTACCCATTTGACTCATAAAAATCTTAAAAATCATGGTTTTGAAACTCACCACCGTAATCACTATGAATAGATGAAATCATAAAACCATTTTTATTTTAAATAAGTTTACAAAATTTTAAAAAATATTTAAATCAATCACTTTTGTGTGCTAAGAAGTATGTCCAAGTATATCTACTATAATCATCAATAATTACAAAAGCGTATTTACCACCTTCTAGACTTATTATATCAATTGGTCTAAATAAATCCATATGGATTAATTGTAGTGGTCCAGAGTTGCTTATTTATTTTTTTAATTTAAAAATATATTTTTATTTATTTACTTAGTTGGCATGCATCATAAACTTTGTCTTTGACTTGTTACCAATGGTTCCTTTGCTAATAAATTTTCTCTTGTTGTTGTCTTCGAATGTGACACATCATTCGTTTTGGCTAGTGAGCTTAAAGAAATGTGTTGGATCTTCGGTTATATGCCTTAAGCATCCACTATCAAGGTACCATCACTTGCTCCTAACTTTTGATTATAAACACTTTTACAAGAAAAAGGGTTTGTTTTTAGGTACCCATTTCACTTTGAGTCTCTCATGAATAGATCTATATATCTTGACTATTGATATTAGGTTATTTATGGTTCCTTTAGGAACCCAAACTAATTTGTGTGATCTATATTTTTTAAATAAACATTTATAGGCATAATGTCCACTTCTACCATAAAAATTACATTTGATTTCAAGAGAAACACGTAATATGGGTCCTTTAACAAATATAGTCAGCTTTTGTTGAGTGTTGCTACTCATAAAATTGATTCTGACTTTTTTATGTATATGACCTTTGTTAGCAAGGATCATATTTAAGGATTTATTACTAATTTTAATTTTTTTAATGTTTATTATAGTAAAATATTTTCTTTCTTAAGTGAATCTAACTCTTCACACTTAATGCAAGGAGTTAACATGCAATTGTCATGCTCATTTTTTAATTTTTTTAATTTATTAGAAAGAGAAGCATGATCCTTTTTTAACAATTTATATCTTTTACTAACTAATTTAAATTCATCGAATAAATCATGAAATGCATTGAATAATTCATCATAAGATAAAAGTGATTTGTTTGAGTTATTTACCTCATTGCCAAATATCATTAATGTGTAGTTTGTCACTTCATCTTTGTTAGTTTGCTCCCCGTCTTCGGATGTACATGTCATCAATAGTTTTACTTGGCTTCATATGAAACAACTCATAATTATACACCAAAAGATTAATTTTAGACTCTTTAATTCTATTTGTACCTTCATGTGTGACTTCGAGTGTATGCCAAATATCATGTGCAGTTTTACATATAGAAACATGATTAAATTTTTTTTTGTCTAAAGCATAAAAACAAAGCGTTCATCGCTTTAACATTCAAAGAAAAAATCTTCTTCTCCAAATCATTCCATTCGTTCATTGGTTTGGAAGACTTTTAAAAATCACTTTCAACGACACTAATTACACTAATTAAACCAATCATTTAAAGCACATATTGAATTAGTGTAATTAGTGTCGTCGAAAACTTTCGACGATTCAAAAAATTTTATTCAATAAAAACCGATATTGAGTGAGATTAACTTAAAGTAAGTATAAAGTGGAGTGAGCAACAAAATCAATAAGCAATAAATATAAATAGCAAAGGAAAAGAGCACACCAGATTTATAGTGGTTCGGTCGTCATGATCTACGTCCACTCTCAATTCCTCCTCCATCGAGGCTTCTAGCTTCCACTATTGATCTTCTTTCAATCAACAAAGATCAACCATCCTCTTACAACTCTTTCTCCTTTTTACAGGTTTAGGAGAAAACCTTTACAAGTCACTCACCCCTCTCTTAAACGTAAATCGAAACTTAGAATAAGAAGATGGGAACTCTCGAAGGATTACAATAGCATTTTCTCACTTAGATCATAAGTTTTCATTCAAGTTCTTCTATTGACTAAGCAAAGATGAGTGACGTATTTATAAGCCCCATTTCAAAATTAGAGTAAAAAATGATCTAATCTTAGGTTTTCGAGATATTGACAGTACCATCGCTAGTATTAGGCGGTACCACCACTAGTATTGGGTAGTACCATAGCCAATACTGGGCGATACCATCGCTAATATTGGGTAGTACTATCGCTTGTTAATTTGACACTCGACGGTATCACCGCTTGTCATATTGACACTAGGTGGTACCATCACTTGACATAGTTTAGGAGATTATGTTTGGGTGGTACCATCGCTTAACACCTACAGTACCACCGCTTGGGTTTCTCGGAGAAGTACATTGTCTCACAAGCGGTTCCACCACCTAACCTGGTAGTACCACCGCCGAGGCCAGCTTTAAAACATTGAATTGGGCTTTTAATTTGCCTAATTCAACTCTGATTTAGGCCCAACTTATAACATCCTCCATTTTTAAAAATTTAATAAATACTTGTTTGTAAATATAGAGATTATTTAATATTTTTATATTAAATAATATTATATTAAAAGTTTATGGCTAGGGACCTAAGAGTAAAAATTAGAAATTTGATATGATTTATGAAAGATTCAGATTTAAGTTAAAGAAAAAAAAATATGGTGGACATGTGTCACTAGCCAACCTAAGGTTGGTACCACCTATGTTTGTTTTAAGGATGACACATAGGCTTCTTTTATGCATGCTTGCCACCTTGCAAGCCTTGTATTAGCTAAACCTAGTGCAATTAGAGAAGAAACTAAATGAAAGCTTAACTAAAGGAGGAAAACTTAAGAGCTGCAGCTAGTGTGGGTTTGAGAAGAAGAAGAAGAAGAAGAAGAAGAAAATAATAATAATAATAATAATAATAATAATAATAATAATAATAATAATAATAATAAGTGTTGCTTGAGGTTTTGCATCAATTTTCCCATATTTGGGAATCAAACTTTTCTAAGACAAGTATTCTAACCCCATTCGACAGAAATCCTAATCTCTGTTTTTATTTTAATTCTATATAATTGGAAAGATTTCAGCTTAGCACCAAACATTTCTTTCATTTTGATACAAAGCCATAAATCTGTAATTTTTCGGTAATCTGACCTCTATACCTTGTTTCAGACCTAGCTTTTAGTATTAAACTCTGATTTAGACAAATCCTAATCTATTTGAAAGTAGACTCAAAGACTTTATTTTGATACCTAGATTGAATGATTTAGAGTTTAAATGCCTACTTAGACTTTTGTTTCAACTAACCCTATAGATTCTACAAAACAAGGATTGTAATTTCTGACCTTTTGTTGCTTAACTTCTTGTAACTTTCTACTGGGAACTCAGATTTATGAAAAGATAATTTATTGGAAACTAGACTCAAAATATTTCTGAGTCTATCTGATTTGAAATTTTTGTAATACTAACACAAACTGAAAACATCTATTTTCTTCGACCCTGTGGATTCAGTAAAACAGAGCTGATGTTTTATTTATAACTCTCTATTGTAAACTCCAATTCATGAAAAACTTATTTACCTAAAACTGGATTAACACATATTTTGAATGACATATATTTTGCATAAATTGGAGATAATTGGTTATCAAAATAATTCATACAATGTGCCTTTAAAATTCTACTAGAATCGAGCTTTGGTCGATTTCGCCTATTCTTTTTCTTCTGTTCGGAAATTGATTTCAACCAATATCGTTACTTTAGTTGAGCTTTAACATTATTTTTTTAAATTCCTGCATATTCTTATCCTTCAATTATTTGTATATCTGCATCTGTCATATAAAGTTCATGTTTGTATCATAATATTTCGTACAGGCACATGCATTCCGTTGTTCCGCATGTGTTTCCCATATGTGCCAATTTTATTATTCAAAATGCCCCTTTTGTACTCTAGTATTTATAGGATTATTTAGACCTTTGCCAGACATGGTAAAGGGTATACGCTTAGAGCCCGTGATGCTCTACCGGCCCCCTCTGGCTTCATCCAGACATGGATGGATGACGCTCCCAAACGTGGGAGGTTATGTTTGGGATCCCACTTCACCTTCTATTTGTTTGATATGATATCCAGAGCTTAGGTTATACTCTTCTATGTGTGCTTTAGATAATAATGAAAGTATGTAATGTTAAATACGATGTTGAGCTTCTGTTTCGCATTTGTTTTTTGATATGTTCTGGAATATTTCATTTGTTATTGATATGCTCCGAAATATTTCTCATGTCATTGATATCCGAAATGCTCCTTACGTCTTTGATATGCTTTGAAATATTTCATATGTCATGGATATGCTTCTTATGCCAATGATATGCTCCAATTAGCCCTTACTCCATTGTTATAGACAAAACTTGCTTCGAACGATACAATAGTGTAATTCTGCATTCGTCGAGTGGCTATCTTCAAACTCTTGTATCTCTGTATTATATTTTGAAACCTTATTTGTTCGAAACTATCCTCTTTGCCACGGATATATTAGTCACTTGCTAAGCTTTATATGCTCATTTTGTTGTTATATAATATTTTTCAAGATAGCTTGTTGCTCACTAAAATGTTTAAATTGGGCTGAGGTAGTGGAAAGCTAAAAGATTTTGGAGCAAATCTTTCGTACTTGATAGGTTGATGTTGTATAAGTTCCTTTTGTGTGTAATGAAATATCAATAACAACTCTAGATTGATATATCTTGTAAATATTTGAAAAGTACCTATAATATCGAGATTTTGGGAATGCTAAGTTTAAATTGTGTAATAATATAAACATATAGTACATGTTGGTTTTGTGATTGTATAGATTCTCATGCTTATAGATTTATGATGTGGTTATGGTTTAGTTGAGTTAGCTTTGAATTTTGTGAATCATTAAGTGATATGATAGTATGATTATAAACTGCACAGGTTTTATAAATTGTGAATTATAGAGGTGAGTTTTGAATTGAGTGTTTTCTTAGTGACATCAAATGTGTGATTGGATCTTGGATTGTTTGTTGAATTATAATATTATCATTTTTGAGTTAAGTTCACACATCCTAAATGAGGATTAAATTCATGGGGTGTGACACAACTAGCCCCTAATCAAGTTGGCATGGTTACACTCAAACCCAACTCAACTATACTCTAAAATTACGACAATCATGACTTAAATGATTATAAAACATAGAATCTTTTGTTGTTCGGTATATCATTGGTTCATCCGAACTCTTTGCGAACTTCCAGTGCATCATTCGAACCATTGGTATATCGCCCGATCCATCGACGTGTTGACTCCCGCAATTTCCTATCTTGACGCAACGTTCGATTCTTCCGACCCGATACCGATCTTTGACTTCGGCCCAACATCTGATTCTTCTTCTTTAATTGTTTTGCCTTTTCATGATCAAAGTTAGTCCTACAACACTTTTCTCAAAACACAAATTAGATCGTAATCTCATCAATTGATTTCATCATCATTCAATAGATAGAACTTCTAAATGATTATGATTGCACCATCTATTATCAACCAAGTAAAGTCAATGTTATAGCTGATGCACTTAGTAGAAAATCTATATGTTTTATGGCTAGTCTGGTTGTGAAGCAATGGAAGTTGCTAGAAGAAAATTGTGATTTGAATGTTATGAGGAAAGTACAAGACTCAATGATATTGATGACCTCTATCTAAATTTAATCTGATCTCATTCAACAAATTAAAGAAGGATAACTATGAGATCCATATTTAATCTACTTGAGAAATGAAATAGAAAAATGATTAAAGCCGGATTTTCAAGTTTCAAAGGATAGTCTATTGAGATTTGGGGATAGAGTATGCATTCCTAATGATCCAGATATCAAAAACCAAATCCTAAATGAAGGTTATAATTCCAAGTACAGTATGCATCCTATTAGCACTAAGATGTATAAAGATATCAAAAGTTATTACTAGTGGGAAGACATGAAGAAGGAGATTGCAATATATGTTTCAAAGTGTTTGACTTGTTAGAAAATCAAAGTAGAATACCAAAGACCTAGAGGTTTTTTGCAACCTTTAGATATTCCTGAATGGAAATAGGAATGTATTACCATGGACTTTGTTTCAGGACTACCTAGAACCTCTAGAAAGCATGATGCTATTTGGGTCATCATTGATAGGTTAACCAAATTTATACATTTCTTATATATAAATATAACTTATTCTCTTGATAGACTTACAAATTTATATATTGATGAAAAAATAAGACTTCACGGTGTTCCGAAGGAGATTATCTCTAATAGGGAGTTTGGTTTTTTTTTCTAGATTATGAAGAAGATTGCAAGAATTTATGAGTATTAAGGTCAAGTTTAGCATTGCTTATCACTCTCAAACTAATGGTCAATCATAAAGAATAATTCACACTTGAGGATTTGCTTAAAGCCTCTGCTAAGGATTGAAAAGGTGAATAGGATAAAGATATTTCTCTTATTGAGTTCACTTATAATAATAGTTATCATTCAAGTATTCAGATAACTCCTTATGAAGCTTTATATAAGGGAAAGTTAATAACACCTATATGTTGGGAAGAAGTTGATAACACAAGGTTATTAGCACTAGACAAAGTATAAGAGACTACTGAGAAAATTCAAGTTATAAAAAAAAAGGTTAAAGATTGCTCAGAATGGTCAAACGAGCTATGTTGATAATAGAAGATGAGATATTAATCTTCAAGTAGGAGATTTTGTATTCTTGAAGGTCTCCCCTTGTAAGGGCGTGGTAAGATTTGGAAAAAAAAAGGAAAGTTAAGCCCTAGATTTGTTGGACCTTTCGAGGTAATTGAGAGAATTGGTTCTGTTGCTTACAGGATTACCTTGCCACCATCTTTATATCATATCCATGATATATTTCATGTTTCAATGTTCAAAAAATATATATTATATCTCATATCATTAAGTATGAGTCGATTGTGATCGATAAAGACATGTCTTATATGGAAGAGCTCACTAAAAATTATTGATAAGAAAGAAAATATCATAAAAAATAAGATTATTCCTCTAGTTAAAGTGATTTAGAGGTATCATTCTATTGATGAAACTACTTGGGAGCTAGAGGAAAAAATAAAGAAAGCTTATCCTCATCTTTTCATTGATGGAGGTATGATAAATTTAGAGAACTAAATTTTACTTTTAGTGGAGAGGAGTGTAACATCCCTTATTTCTGAAAATATAAGAACCTATTTGTAATGTAAGTATTTATTTTGAATTATTTATGAGGACCTAATTATAAATTTGAGGACCTATTTGTAAAATCTAAGGACCAATTTATAAATATAAATAATTATAAGGACTAAAATATAAAATATATAAAAATAAAATGGGTTTCTTCCACCGCCTCTTGCCTCTTGCAATCATGCTAAAGGAATTAGAGGCAGTAGCTCTCAGTAGAGAAGAAGAAGAGGAAGAAGAAAAAGAAGGGGAAGGATTTGGGCTTAGTGTTTTGGCTTAATTTCTTATTTGGGATCAAAATTTTTTAAAGACAAGTGTTTTAACTCTTTTCTACAGTGATTTAAATCTTTGCTTTCATATTGATTATAGATTATTTGAAAGATTATAGCCTTGCACCTGATACCTATCTCGTTTAGATATGAAACTATGAACTTGAATTTTTTTTTGAGATTCTGATATTTCCACCTTATTTTAGACATAACGCTTTACACCGAATTCTAATTTAGGCAAAGCTTAATTTATTTGAAAATAGACTCATAGATATATCTTTTCATAACTTTATTGAAAGATTCAAAATTCAATGACTACACAAACTTCTATTTCAATCGACCTTATGAATTTTATAAAATAGAGACCAAAATTTCTGACCTTTTATTATTAAATTATTTATAACTTTTTGTTGGAAACTTTAATTAGTATAAAACTTAATTCATTGGAAACTAAACTTGTAGATATTTTTTTTCGTACCTTACATGAAAGATTTGAAATATAAATGGCTACCAAAAAGTTTTGACCTTTCTATACTAAATTGCTTGACTCCATGTTAGAAACTCTAAATTTTACAAAGCTTAATCCATCTGAAAGCAAACTGATATAGCTTTTAAATGACACCTTTTCTTGAGTAAATTAGAGTATAATTAATTATTCAAATAATTTATACAATGTGTCTCACAAGTTTTGTCAGAATAGAACTTTTAAAATTTTCCCTATTTCTTATTCTATCTCTTTGAAATTAAATTTATATAGAATTATTTCTTCAATTGATCCTTATATGATTGCTTTAAACTCTCATAGCCTTTGTTCTTAATTCTTATAATATTAAAATATATTATGTGAAAGTTTATGTTTGTATCGTATTATTTCATATAGGCACATATATGTTTTCGTTATTCGCTTGTGCTTCCAATATGTACCAATTTTATTGCTCACAATATCCTTTTGTACTCTAGTATTTATGGGATAATATAAATTTTTGCTAGAAATAGGAAAGAGAGTTATGTTTAGAGCCCATGATGCTCTACTAACCCCTTTTAACTTCATCCAGACATGGGTAGATGGAGCTCTCAAACATGGGAGACTTATGTTTAATGGTCATCAAAAATGAATAGACCATTTATGTTGTAATTTTACTTCACCCTCTATGTTTTTGATATAATACTCAAAGTAGTGCTTATGAGTTTTTATGTATACTTTGAATAAAAATGAAATAAATATAACATCAAATATAATATTTGAGCTTATGTTTCTTATTTGTTCTTTTGATATGCTATGAAATATTTCATATACCATTAATATACTTCAAACTATTTTATACAACATTAATATATTTTAAAATATTTTATACGCTATTGATATATTTCAAAATATTCCTTATGCCTTTAATATGCTCTAAAATTATTCTTTACTCAATTGTTATAAATAAAGTATGTTTCGAATGAAATGATATTTGTGATTCTGTATTTAATGAGATATTATCCATGAATTATTATATCCCTGCCTTACATTTTGATACTAAATTTGTTTGAAACTATTCTCTATTATATGGATATATTGGTCACTTACTGAGCTTTATTGCTTACCCTATTGCTATATAAATTTTTAAATTAGTTTATTACTCACTAAAATGTTAGAATTGGGTTGAGATAGTGGAAGGCTAGAAGATTTTGGGCAAAACTTTGTTGGTTGATATGTTGTTGTTGTATAAGTATATTTTATGTGTAATGAAATATTATCGACAAATTTGAATTGGTGTATCATGTAAAAGTTTTAAAAAACCTCTCACATTTAAAGTTTTGGAATATTAAGTTTAGTATACAATGATATGAACTTATGGTAAATGGTTGATTTTGTGATTGTATAGATTCTCACACTAGTGGATTTATAAGTGTTGTTAATATTTTATTAAGTTGGCTTTGGGTTTTCTGAATTATCGAGTGATGTGGTGTATGATTATAAACTGTACATGTTTTATAGATGTGAATAATGTTTGAATGCTTTTTAGTATTATCAAATATTAGTTTGGATCATGAATTAGATTGTTGATGAATTATAATATTCTTGATTTAAGATAGGGTCATGCCTTTTGAATGTGTTTATTTGGGGGGTGTGATAGCCATGACGGAAGCCACTACTATAGAAGCTCATTATGGTTGAGCCCTAAAACCTGCTATGGTGGATGATGAAGACCCATCATGGTGGAAGTTGCTATGATGGAAGCTACTACGATAGAAGCCACTACGACAGAAGCTCGCTACGACTAAGCCTTAAAACTCACCATGGCGGAGGAACAAAACTCGCCATCACGGACAAATGAAACCTACCATAGTGGACAAACAAAACCCTCTACGATGAATATGTACAAAACCCACCATGATGGATAGTGGAAACCTACTACAACTGACAAACAAAACCCACCATTACAGATAAACATAACCCATTATGGTGGATGAACAAAACCCACCATTGTGGATTGACAAAACCTACCATGGCGGACAAACAAAACCTGCTATGATGGATGAACAAAATCCTCTATGATGGACAAACAAAACCCACTATATCAAACGAACAAAACCCGCCATGAGGATAGACGAAACTCGCTATGATGGGCGAACAAAACTTGCTACGATAGATGAATGAAACCTATTGTGAACAAAACCCATGAATCATGTCTCATAGCTCATCATTAGGGCACATCTAATGAAACATGCCCAAAACACAAGAACCATGAAACCCAACCCCACGAAACGGTTGAATGACATGCCTCGAACCCCCTACCGGAGCCCCAAAACATGTCATCTGGGGGGGCGAATGAAAGGGAAAATAATAATGCCACTGTGACACTACCAATTTGCCCAATCAAAGACAGCCACCTAGATAATGATATGGTCAAAAGAGCATGCGCCCTTCCCTTGTCGCCATTGGCAGGAGTACGATCCGCTAGCCCCTGCCCAACTCGATCTCCATGAGGGTCATATGAGCTCGTCGCATGACGCATTAATCTAAGATAGGAAGGCAAATCCCCTCTTTTCCCTTCATTGGATCATTTGTCATGAGCAACTTGACACACCCCACCAATCACAATTTTGGGAAGGCCCATATGCCCAGCAGCATAAGACATTAATTCCAAGTGGCATGGCCCAATTTTCCTTCTCTTTCTTTCCAAATGCCTAGCGCAAGGAGCCAATCCTACTGGTCCCAAAAAGGCCTCGCCCTTGACAAATGACACCCCCATTGTCATCCTTCCCTGATACCACCCATAGAGAGGTGCGCCTGCCAACTATCAACATTAGTGAATCTCGGGATGACATAAGGGGCACTCCAACCCACTACTAATCTCACACCTTCGATGACTCAAGTATAAAAGTTAGCCTCTGATGCTCAAAGGGGATAGTTGGACTATTTCTCACTTCTTTATTAACTTAATCATCAAAGGGGTTGGGTCAGGAACATCCCCTCGATGCTGATCGCTTGTGTAGGCACCTCAATGAGACTAAGGCATATCTTGAGACAATACGGGATCTGCATCGATAAACAAATAACATCTTGGGATCATGCCAACCAAGTATGCCCTCCCACTCAGATCGCCCTCACGTGACACCCCATAGGGCTTGGATGAGCTTACACCTTCAGGACCGAACTAAAACGTGTTGACTTGTAGGTCAACGACATCAAAGTAACTAACATGTGTATATCAATTCCCTTACAAATCAATTAAGTCTCCTCCTACTCCCATTTAGGACATGGGAGTAAACAAGTGGTTATTATTTCTCCACTTTAGAGCATAACATATCAAAAATCAAATTTTGTATACGAGATTTATCCTCATTTAGTAGGAAATTTATCCTTATTTAGTGGTAAGATAGGAAAAAAATAATATTATTCGTAAACAATTAGATATCGCTTTGATAACTGATAAGATAATAAAAAATTATTTAAAATGATATGAGCATATGCTTAAGAGACATCCGAATATAATAGTCAAAAGAGGTAAGATGATTAATGATATGAGGAGAGGTAAAGGAAGATCTAAAACTTTAATATAAACTATAAATAAAATTTTAAGTACTTTTAATTTAACTAAATATATGACTTTTTATAGATTTTAACAGCAATAAAAGATCTATGTATCTAACTCTAAATAATTAGGGCTCATGGCTTTGTTGTTGTTGTAGTGATTAGATGTCATCTTGGTCTAAGCATGAATAGATTAAACTCTAACATCATGCACATGAGACCCAACCCAATAAGGATACCAAATATACTATGGAGAAAAAAAAAGACTTTAATTTTTCATAGATCAATAATTAAAAAATATATTTAAAAGTTAGAAGATTTACATGATTTATGACCCTTTATTTACATCCATATCATCATAGATATTTACATCTATATTGTTGAATCTCGAATTTTGACGATGAAACTAATTGATAGTGTTTATGATTTGATATGCATTTTGAGTGACGTAGGAAGCTTCAATCAAGGAGAGACAATTAAAACAGGAAGAATCATGTTGGGCCGGAGTGGAACATTTCAGAAGATTGGACGTCGAGCAGGAGGATCGGTCGACGTATCGGTAGAAGGCTTCGGGCCAAGAAGAATAGAAATTATGCCAAAAAAATCAGAGTTGCAGAGGTCAACTAGCCGATTGGGGAATAGGCCATAAGAGAGGACGATGCGTCGAAGAATCGGACGATGCGTCGATGAACCAATGACAACAATATTTGATTTAGCTTTATTATAATTGTCTAGATCAAAGCATATTTTAGGTATAATTGGGTTGGAATTGGGCCAACTCAATTAGAGGTCAATTGGGTCAAAATTTGGGCTATGTTGGGCTAAGTGAAAGGCCCAAACAGTGACCCAATAGGTAGAACCGTCAGTTGCACAGTCTCCAAGACTATGTCAAGCATAGGTACCGCTAGTCTGGGCAATGGTACCACCCAAACACAATCTCCGAGACTGTGTCAGGTGGTGGTACAACTAGACTAGGCGGTGGTACCGCCTAGTGATAGTGTGTTAGGCAGTGGTACCGCCTAGTGTCAGGCTGCAAGCGGTAGTATCGCTCATACTTGGAAGACCCGAGAATTTAAATTTTTTGCTCTATTTTTGAAACCATTTAGGGCCTTTAAATACCCCACTTGGGCAGTAAGAAATGAGCAAGAATTCTTGATGAAAAAACTGAGTAAACTTTGCCAAAACTTTGAGTTCCCTCCTCCTAGTGCTTAGAGTTAATCCTAAGGGAGGTGTGTGAGGGACTACTTATAAAAGAGTGGCTTGTAAGGGTTGTCTCCTAAACATATGAAAAGGAGAAAG
This sequence comes from Musa acuminata AAA Group, assembly GCF_036884655.1. Lineage (NCBI taxonomy): Eukaryota > Viridiplantae > Streptophyta > Magnoliopsida > Zingiberales > Musaceae > Musa > Musa acuminata. The sequence goes on along the minus strand of NW_027021350.1, from coordinate 501,725 downwards.
GGTTGTATGAGGGTTGAAGCAAGACCGGTAGTGAAAGCCGGTGGCCTCGAGTGAAGAGAAATTAGAAGTGGATGTAGGTCATGATGATTAAACCACTATAAAAATCTGGTTTGCATTTACTTTAAGCTTATCATTTTAATTGCAAACTGATTTCTTACTTTTATTTTCTTGCTTATGAATGTGTTTCAAGTTAACATCTTTACGATATGAGTTTTCATCGTTAGAAGATTGTCAAAACCGATGATTTTATCGTAAGCACTAATTCACCCCCCTTCGTAGTGTTGACTCGATCCTAAAAATTGGTATTAGAGCCACGTTCTTTCTCTTTTGATTTAACACCCAAGAGAAATGTCTCTTTTCGGATTTCAAGAGGATCACTCTATCATTCATCCTCCTATGTTCAATGGGACGGACTACATTTATTGGAAAACTCGAATGAGAGTTTTCTTACTTTCTTTGAACTTTGATTTATAGAATATCATTGAAAATAGTTTTCAAAAGTCTTCTAATCTAATGAACGAATAAAATGATTTGGAGAAGTAAACTTTATTTTACACTTTGGATAAAAATAAATTTAATCAGATTTCTATTTATGAAACTATACATGATATTTGGCACACTCTTGAAATCACATACGAAGGCATTAGTAGAGTTAAAGATTCTAAGATAAATCTTTTGATGTATGATTTTGAGTTGTTTCATATGAAACCAAGCGAAACCATTGGAGACATATACACTCGTTTTATGGATGTTATCAATGGTTTAAAAAGTCTTGGTAAATGTTTTTCTAATTTTGAACTTATTAACAAAATACTAAGATCCCTTCCAAAGTGTATCCGAAAGTAATTGCAATACAAGAGGTAAAGAACTTAAACAATTTTCCATTGGAAGAACTTATTGGTTCATTGATAACATATGAAATGACATGCAAGGCACATGATAAACATGATGAACTTAATGAATATGAGAATAACTTTGCAAAGAACAGGAATGATTTGACACTTCGAACAATAGAATACCACTTGAGTGATAACTTTGATGATTGATGATGATGATGACTTTGAACTTCTCACTATAAAATTTAAAAAATTTATGAAATAATAATTAAAAATTAAAAATAAACTTAAAAAGAAGAGGTTGCTAACAAAGAAGAAGACACTCAAGGCAACTACAGACAAAACGAGTACTTTCGAAGACAAGGAACAAACCAACAAAGACAAAGTGGAAAACAATATCTTGGTAGCTCTCGATGATGAGGTAAATGACTCACCCGAAACCCTTTTATTTTACTATAAAATTACTTGATGCTTTTCACGAGTTATTTTTAAATTAGTTAGTATAAAAATTAAAAAAAATATTTAAAAAATATCATGCTTCTTTTTCTAGTAATTTTAAAAATAAAAATAAAAATTTGAGTATGACAATTGCATGTTAACTCCTAGCACTAAGCATGAAAAGTTAGATTCACTTAAAAAGAAAAATGCATTACTATAACAAACAAAATGATTTTGATTAAAAATGCTTCATGTTTAATGAAATCATGCTTGATGATTTAATTATGCATAATGATGTAATGAAAATGTTAAAAATTTTGATATCATGGTTGACGATTTTATAATTATGCATGATGATTTGAAGTAATGATGATTTTTGAGTCATTTATAGTTTATTGAGCTTGATGATTTATTTAATTTCCATATTACTTTTCGATTATAAATGATGATGTATGGCCTTTGTATGAAAGACTAGAGCATGAAATCAATCACAAAATTTGGAACTAAAAGAACTTGAGCTATTTTTAATCTTATAGGAATCTATCTACGTTACTTTCATTGAATTTTTCGAAAAGTGATTTTGATGATGATTTTAGATTTCTTTTCATATGATTCATTTTAATAATGAGATGATATATCCAATCGAATCATTTATCAATGTTTAGGACTTGAGATGTATTTTATATGAAACATTTTTCTTGATTCTCGTATGATTCACTATTTGAAGAGAACATTCATCCAAATGAATCATGATTATTCTTTTGATTATAACTTGAAAGTTTTATATGAATCAAAATTTGTTCCTTTCACTAAAGAAAAGATTTATCCCAACGAATCTTGATTCTTTCACTTGATGAATTGAGATTTATTATGAATCAAGATTTTTCATATTTTGTTCTCCTACAATTCTTTTTGCTATTCACTAAAGAGGAGACTTATCCTAATAAACTATGATATGCCACTTAACATCTTGATAATTTATGACTTGAGTTTGTTATGTATAAATTCTTTAAATTTATGGTTGTATATGTTATGTGATGCTTAGAGTAATGATGTAAGAAGAAAAATTTGCACCATTGTATTATTCCCCTTTTCTTCTTTCTTACAATGACAAAAGGGGAGAAAGAAAATTGCTAGCATATCAAGAGAACCAAAATTGCTAGCTTAAATGTTAAATTTAGGTAAATTGTTAAATCTCTCAAATGCATAAACTTTTCTTATATATTTTTCGGATCATGATCTTGATTTCTTGATTTTTATAACTTGAGATTTTTTTATGAATCATGATCTCGATGACTTGAGAATTCTTATGCATAAATTAAGATCATTTATTATTTGTTCTCATATAATTCTTTTATTTTTTACTAAAGAGGATATTTATCTAAATTAACTATGATATGTCACTTGAGTTTTATTATGTATAATTCCTTTGTATTCATGAATTGTATACCTCATCACCAAATTAATTTTTCTTAATATATTTTGACTTGAAAATTTATACATTTGTGTTATTCTCCTCTTTTTGCCAATGACAAAAGGGGAGAAAGAATTACTAGTGTGTTCATCTCAAAAGATGTAAAAATTTTACTAACTTTCATACGTGAAAAACTTACTAGCTTGCAGGTTCTAAAGTTGCTATTTACTATCTCGCATTCTTTTTCAAAAACTTGCTAGTTTAAACATCGTAAAGAAATGCAAACATGTTAACTTTCACATCTAGTAAAATTTACAAACTTGTAAAACTCAAAATTGTTACTAGCTTGTATGTTATAAAACTTATATATCTTAAAAATTGGTTAGATGCACTTCTCCATTTTGTTGAAGACAAAGAGGGAGAAGTATGATGATGATATTAAAATTTTATTCATGATTTTATGATGACATATTACTTGGATTTTTGAATTCAAGGGTTCTATTAATATGGCATATTGATAGGGGGAGTTAAGGTTAACTCCGTCATCAATTGATTGTCATCATAAAAAAGAGGACGATTGTTAAATCTCGAATTTTGATAATGAAACTAATTAATAGTGTTTATGATCTGATATGTGTTTTGAGTGACATAAAAAGCTTTGATCAGGGAGAAACAATTAAAGCGGGAAGAATCATGTTGGGCTAGAGTGGAACATATCAGAAGATTGGACGTCAAGCCGGGGGGATCGGTCGACATATCGGTAGAAGGCTTCGGGTCATGGGTTCAGGCATCGAGCCAAGAAAAGTAGAAATTGTGCCAAGGAAATCAGAGTTACAAAGGTCAACTAGCCGATTGAGCAATAGGCCACAAGAAATGACGATGAGTCGAAGAATTGGACGAGGCATCGATGAACCAATGACATGCTTGACAATATTTGATTTAACTTTATAATAATTATCTAGATCAAAGTAAGTTTTAGGTGTAATTGGGTTGGAATTGGGCCAACTCAATTAGGGGCCAATTAGACCCAAGTTTAGGTTGTGTTGGGTCAAGTGAAAAGCCTAAATAGTGACCCAACAGATGGAACCGTCGGTGGCACAATCTTCGATACTATGTCTGGTGGTGGTACCGTCTAAACACAGTCTCCGAGACTATGTCAGGTTGTGGTATCGCCAGACTAGGGTTTGATACTACCTAGTGTCAAGCTGCAGGCGGTGGTACCGCCCAATGCAAGCGGTGGTACCACCTGTACCCGGAAGATCTAGAAATTCAAATTTTTTGTTTCATTTTTGAAACCATTTAGGGCCTATAAATATCCCACTTGGGCAGCAAAAAAGGGGCAAGAATTCTTGACGAGAAAACTGAGTAAACTCTAAACTTTGAGTTCCCTCCTCCTAGTAAATATCCCACTTTGGTAGCAAAAAAGGAGCAAGAATTCTTGACGAAAAATCTGAGTAAACTCTACCAAAACTTTGAATTCCCTCCTCCTAATGCTTAGAGTTAATCCTAAGAGAGGTGTGCGAGGGACTAGTTGCAAAAGAGTGGCTTATAAGGGTTATCTCCTAAACTCATAAAAAGAAAAAAGTGTTATAGGAGGGTAGTTGGTCTTCGCCTATTGAAGGAAGATCGGTAGTGAAAGTCGATAGCCTCAAGTGAAGAGGAATCGAGAGTGAATGTAGGTCATGACGACTGAACCACTATAAAAATCTAGTTTGTATTTACTTTAAGCTTTTTATTTTAATTACAAATTAATTTTTTACTTGCTTACGAACATGTTTCAAGTTAACATCTTTACAATACGAGTTTTTATAGTTCGAAAATTTTTAAAATCGATGATTTTATTGTAAGCACTAATTCATCGATTTTATTGTAACCACTAATTCACCCCTCCCTCCCCCCCTATTTTAGTACCAATTCGATCCTAACATATATCTCAAGCTAATCTAAACTTATACTAGGAACCTTTATAAATATTCTCGTATAAATCCCAAATAGCTCTTTTCTTAATTTATAAGAGAAAACCAAGGCATCGAATTCTTTTTCTATCTTTCACTCTCACCAAAATCTTAAAATATATAATATATTTATAGTAATAAATCCTAATTCAGCTAAAGACTCTTTTGAATTTATAACCCTTTCTAACCCTCTAAACAGCGACCTATCCAAATAGTTTGAATCTAATTAGACATCTTAAAAAACTTATGAATTTTAAAAATATGAGACCACATGACTAACGCGATGACTCTATACCATGATGCGCATTTATTCATAAATAATATACTATTCTAACTTGAAGAGCCTAAATCACTAATTAAAATACTTGAATATAAATGTATAATTATGCACTCTTCTCCTCCCTATACACAAAATTCATTGTGTTGTCAGCCAGAGAACAGGAGGTCTCATTTGTGTTCCATCCAGTAACAGTTTTAGACGGTTGATCATGGTGAACAGTACAAATTAAGGACCGGCTTGGATTCAATGACAGAGCCAAACCAACCAGTCAACACTCTTTTCATTAACTTCATCTTCTTTTTTCTTCCCCTGTTCAAAAGTAGTGTGCTTATAGCTTGCAATGTCTCTCTGTGAGTTGGTATGGGTACAAATCTTATGGGCAGTAACTATAGATTGTGTGACCATACAACCAGACATCAACTTCCTTAAAAGCCAGTGCCTCTCACATACAAAATTGTCTGCGAGCTTAACGATTGATCAGAGCACATGGATGCTTTCAGCTCATCTCTCCAAACCGAGACAAGATTTAGGATGTGTTCATGATGATGATGAGCTCCTGCTGCTCGATGTAGCGGGAGTCACACATGGTCGGGGCCAACAGATGAGGAAAGGAAGGAAGGATGTGTTCCCCTTGGTTGGTATCATCGGACCTGACAGGCAACTGTAACTTTACACCCGTGATTGCTGAGAAGCGTTGCTTCCTCGATTCATCCCCGTACGCAATCCACCTCGTCTTTTCATTTGCGAAAGGTAAAGCTCAGGTGTCATCATCTGCTGTGAGACGCAACGCTCGACCCTTACGGTACTTGGGGTCCTTGGGACTGGTAATTTTCAGGGGTGACGGCGGCGGGCCCGGCCGTCGGGTCAGTGAGAGATGACATCGGTCATGAGGGGCCTGCAAGGGTGAGTCAGCCAGGTGGGACGGAGCAGCGTCGCGCCTGCGGAAGCTTGGCAACTACTCGTCAGCTCCGGCTTCCCCAGGATGCCTCCCTCACCTGCCGTTCTCGAGCTTACTCGTCCGCGGCCTGTGCCTCGCGGCTTACTGCTTTATAACATCCACCACCTTTCCTTCTTCGTTCACGGCCGCCTTTCGCTCTGTTCCTGGCCCCAACTACCGCTTCTTCTTCCTTGCCCAAACTTGCCGTGGGCATTTAGGCAAGTGGGTGCCGGGAGTTGGACCTGCGGGCTCCTACCATGGACAGCCGTCGAAAGAGGCAGCGCAGGACGTCGAAGCGGTGCGTGTCAGAAGGTGAGTTCGCCTGCCGTCGGCAGCTTCATTTGTAGGAGGCTAATCCCACCGAGTGCATGCTCATGTTTGATCGCAGAAGTCAGCAGCGTGGCGTGGGAGTTCATCGACATGACGGAGCAAGAAGAAGATCTCATCTACAGAATGTACAGGCTCGTGGGTGACAGGTGAGCCCCCTGCTTCGACCCATGGAACTGCACTGCAGCTCTGTTACTACGCTCTTAGCTTCCGTACACCCCCAAAAATCCCATGGAAATCATGAGAAACCGATGAATAAGAATGTTCCCTGTGGGGAAGCCAACGTAACACAATCCAAACATGGTAGCTCCTTTAGATGGCTTGTTCTGACCACCGATACAAGATGACGAGGTGTGGGCCTTTGCAGGTGGGATCTGATCGCAGGGCGCATTCCCGGGCGCAAACCGGAGGAGATAGAGAGGTTTTGGATAATGAGGCACGGCGAGGGCTTCGCCGCCAAGAGACATGGGAGATACAGCTGACAGGGATGACCGTACTCCATTCTTTTTATTTTGGTGCTCCTTCCTTTTTCTTGATCATAGGACCTGTTTGATGAGTTGTGTGTGTTCATGTTTGTGCACCTGAGCTGCTTGAAGTGTGTGGGGGAAGGTCTTCTGGGGTTAATCCATCTGTTGTACAAATTTTGTATCCATCCACAGGAGCTAATGAATTGGTATTCATATAATGGTGTCATTTTACTGTCAGAAAGTGCACAGCACGAAGAGGACAGACTAAGCAGTAGCAGAATCTATAGAACAGATAGGTGTAGCTTTACAGGATACTAGTTTTCTGTGCAACTCTAAACGGCTAGTCCAAAAGCAGCTGCTGTTCAAACAACAAGTATTTTAGAGAGAGAGAGAGAGAGAGAGAGAAGACAAGAAATAACGATAAATCCACCTTTCTCTCTCTCTCCCTAATATAAAATAAGGAGAGAGAATGAGAAATAGTGACAAATCCTCCTCCTCTCTCTCTCTCTCTCTCTCTCTTTCTATAAAAATCTAAGGGACAAATATGCTGGTTGACAGGTAAACACATATACGAACAAAAGATAAAATGTTTTGTCCTTTTCTCAGTACACATTAATCAATCTTTGGGGCACAAAAAAAAAAAAAAAGGTGGTGCACTGATCATGCCAAAAAGAAAAATAGAAAACCATGTTTTGTCTTGATTCACTTCATTGAAGCCATGGGAATTGGTATGGATGAAGGTGGAGCACCAAAATGTTTGAGCTTGAACTCGATCATTTGATGTGATGTGACGGAATCACTGTGTTGATGGGCTGCATCTTCCCCATCTTCTCGATCTGATTTAATTATTAAGTTGAATCTTATCTATAACTTTTCTTTTATTTCATTAGAATTTCATGGGACATATTTTTCATTGTTATGATATCAATTATCTAACTATTCATAAAGAATGTTATGATATTAATTCTCATAAACCAAATTTTTTTTACTAAGCTGTGTTGTTTCCTTATCACATGACTATTTGTAAAGAATAATTCTTCCTATAATTTCTAACATATTAGTAAGAATCTACACATGCAAAAGGAAAATAAATTTGTGATGATAAACAATATAGAGAAAGAAAAAAAAAAGAGAATATTTTTGATAAATCTATTATTGTATAACTACTATAATATGTATGGTTTAAGAATATATTAGATATCCATTGTTAAATCAAGTTGAATACTTTATAAAATTGATGGATTAAATTATCATGATTGTTGATACTGAGATAATACAAGTAAATTAGAATACAAACACCAAATTATTAAGATAAAACAAGACAACTTCATGCGCGTTATACAAAATCCATCGTATAACCCTAATAGTGTTTAAAAAATATTCAAATGTGAGATAGAAATCGGAAGGCGACTAAAAGATTAATTTTATATTGATATCAATTGAAAAAGACAGCACAAAGATTTAAGATTTAAGATTAAATTGAAACAAACTCATTGATTTTTAATGATAAATTATTTTTATTATATTATTATATAATAAGTATAATTATATATTTTTCTTAGATCTGAAATAATTTTATCATATATTCTCTCACAAAGGAGAACTTTTGTAAACCCACAAAGGCTTCTGATTTTGGCTCTTTTATGAGAGGATCACATGATATTATTCCTTTCTCACATCTACACTTTTATAGGCTTTAGATTAAAAAAAAAGAAAAAGGAAAAAGGCATCACTTACATCATGTGATGGGGGCAATAGAATATTTCCCCCCACTCAGTGGGGCGCCGCAACATTTTCTTCTACCGATTAGTGGTAGAACTTTCAAGTTGGCCACCTAATTATTCACGGTGTATGATATTTTTCTTTGAAGTATATATAAACGTTTCAGAAATCTAAGAAAAAAAAGTTAAAGAACTTGAAATAAAGTAATTAATTAATAAATTTATGTAATATTCTACTTAGTTTCACTCATAGCTTATATGCATGATTAAAATAGAATATCAACATAATAAAATAAATAAATAATTTAAAAATAAATATTAATTTATCAAACAAAATGAAAAGGTTCTAGTGATTTTAACACATTTACATAATTATAATATCTAACTAAAAAAAAATATCCACACGATATATCCAAAAGTTATATACACATAGATGTCAATCGATCATCCATATCGTAATAGTATGGGCTTCCATGTGCTCACGGTTGAATATCATATTTTGATAATAAAATTAATTAATAAGTTTGTAAGACTAATATGCTTTTGAGATAAGTGACATAGGAAATACTCGATCATGGACTTGAACCACCAAAGCGTAAATTATTGAGTAGGAGAGTCGGAGGTTACGTCGAAAAATTGTCGTATCGAAAATTGGATGTTGAGCCAAAGAATTAGTCGACGTGCTAAAGATCGGGCTTCGTGTTATAGGTTCGAGCATCGTGTCGGAAGGATCGGATATTATGTCGAAAGATTAGATATTGTGAAAAAGTTGATATGTTAGTAAAATGAGTGATATGCTAAAGGAAAGAGTAATATACTAGAGGTTCGGACAAAGTACAAGAAGATCATATGACATGTCAAAAGAGCGTATAATATACCAAAAGCTTCGTAAATATGTCGCATATATGATTGAGATCATTTTGAATCAATTTGAGTTGTTATTAGGTCAAAACAATACCAAATCGTCAAGAAAGCCATTGAGTTTAAAGTCAGGCCAAATTGGACTTGTTAAAAGGTCAAACTAGTGGCTTAAAGTAGGCCGAGCGATGGTATCATCAGGCCTATATTACGATCAAAGTTGTAAACAAGATATTTGATGTAATACTCACGTATGTTCATGTCTTTTGATTTGTGTTCATGCTTTGCACCACATGTAGAAGTCTTATAATAAGCTTAGTAGCCCTAGTTTGGTTGGCTTTTATAGTCGTTCCAAGCTAGTAAACGTAAATTATGTGCAGTCATCACGTAGAGGCAAAACTACCTAAAAACAAGCCATCCTAGCAGCCATTTTGGGGGCTCTACAAAGTGGTGTGGAGTGTTAGCCAGTATAACACCCAAGAGCTACCCGAGTGGCATATGGCTAGATAGGCCTTTGAAATAGTATCTAGGGTCAGTTCACTGTATTGTTCTATAGTAGTATCATATGAACACTTGTAGGTGTTAGGGCCGTTTTGGTACTAAGAGGGGGGGAGAGGGTGAATTAGTGCTTTCGTAAAAACCTCGACGATTTAGAAAAATAATTTCAATAAAGCCTATATCGGAAATGATATCGAAAGTGTGATTTACTTGAAGTAAGTGTAATAAGCAATTAAAATAGAGAGCAATAGTAATGAAGAGCAAAAAGAGAGTGCACACCAAATTTATAGTGGTTTGGTCATCTGGACCTATGTCCACTCTCGATTCCTCCTCCGTTGAGACCACCGATATCCACTACTAATCTTCTTTCAACGGAAAAAGATCAACTACTCTTGCAACTCTTTCTCCTTTTGACAGGCTTAGGAGAGAACATTTACATCTCTCTTTTAGACCTTTCTCCTCCCCTAGAAAACTTCTAACTCTAATAGGAAGAGTTATGTCCACTCTCGAATACTTCTTTTCTCATGTATTATTTCCTCTTTCCACTCTAATTCTTGATTGCCCAAGCAGGAAAGATGGGGTATTTATAGACCCCAAATGACTTAAAAAATGAAGAAAAAAAGGTCTCATCCCGGGTTTCCGGGGTACTGGCGGTACCACCACTAGTACTGGGCGGTACCACCACTTACCAGATTGATAATTTGTAGTACCATCGCCTATCAGTCTGACACTAGATGGTACCACCGTTCAGTCTAGCGGTACCATTGCTTGACATAGTCTATGAGATTGTCTGGGCGGTACCACTATCCAGTCTAACGATACAACTGCCTAACATAGTCCAGGAGACTATGTCTGAGCGGTACCACTGCCAAACCTTCCTACATGTCACTGAATGGGCCAAATAGTAAGCCCAATTGGCCCCTGATCAAGTTGTATGATTACACCCAAAACTAACACAATTAGACCTAATTAACTTGATCTAGATACACACGATTATAAGCATGAATATTATGTTGTCCGGCATGTCATTAGTTCATCCGGCGCTTCGTTTGATTCTTCGGCGCATCGTCCTCTCTTTCAATGTATTGCCCAATCAGTATGTTGACTCTCACAACTTCTGATCTCCTTGGCATAATGTTTGATCCTTCGACCTGATACCCAAAATCATGGCACGAAGTCCTTTCGGCCCGACGTTCAATCTTCTAACATGTTCCACTTCGGCCCAACGTCTGATTCTTCTATAGTAGGGTTTTTGGGCAAAAGGATATAGGTTTGCCGCTTAGAATTTTAGAAATTTCGAGGTCTATCCTTTTTATCCAAATTACCAAAATGCTCTTCATAATTTAGAAATTTTCCTACATGTTCCAATTTCAAAAAATATTAGTTAATTAAAAAGTTTAATTAATTATTATTATTATCTAGTAGTCCTACATGATGATGATGATGATGATGATATCTACATATGATGTATGATATGGATGGATGATCATAGACCGTGTGATGTATGTGTACATATGATGTGATTATTATTATTATTGGGGCCTATGAGTCTTCAATTTATTTCTCATTTATTGTCGAGCGTATGATTAAATTGTAATTACATAAGGAGATATAGTGGGAGAGTGGAGACGATAACGGGACCCATGAGATCGAGACGGACGATCGCGATGCATAGAGATACGTCGAGATACCGATAGAACCGACGAGGATGAGATTAATGATCACAGGGCATTGAGATGCACCGCTGCACATATAGATTTTGGCATGAGCGTTTGGGCCCATTGGCTTAAGCCTAATCACATTAGGATGTGGTCCATAATCATCTTTTGTGATTGCTCATGTGATATGTGATTGCTTGTACACCTACTAGATATATGTATATATATTTGCATGTGATGTAAATATATATTAAATATGTATGTGTGTGATACGTTCTATTAGGAGACCAAATCAAAAATCCTCTTTCTCAATGATATTAAGTCGGTAAATGTGAGACAATTAGATTGACCCATATGATCTTCCATCGTTATAGGTAGGGATTGATTCCCGATATAGGTTGAGTTGGTCGAGTCACTCGAGGCTCATCTATATTGTGATTCGCTATCTTACCTATGACATAGAGATATCACCGGTGACCTAAGGATATGGTATGCTTGGTCGAGTCACTCGATGGCATATTATCAAATCAGACTCATCTTGTAGCGATGGTAAAGACTTAACCGAACACTATGGTTAGTCGAGTCACTCGAAGCCATGGCGGTTCGGAGGCCAAATAGGATAGGAATCACAAGAAGTTATGAATGGCAAGAGTTGTCTACCTTTACGGGCTTAGCATAATTGGCCGAGTCACTCGAGATTATGTTAATAAGCTGATTGGATTCTGATTCCCACTAGAGATCTGTCGGAGGTCTTCGATTCACATACCGAAGGGAGTTGTGTGATTCATGAGAAAATAGTAAGAGTAGATTAAGATAGAAGTCTTTATTTTAATTATTTATTTTTTATAAAATCTGTATATTATTTATTTATGCTACATCTCCTATTTGTTAGAAACATGTCGTTTTCAAATCCCTTATATGGTATACTTGATGTCAACTGCCTTATATGTCGCAACTTGAGAATCATTCTAATGACGGAGAAATTTTTATATGTCCTTGATACAATAATGCCTACACCTGACAAAGGGCAAGCGAGGATGAGATCGCTCGCTATGTGAAGTATATAGATGATTCCACTCCTAATCAGTGTTACATGTTGGGCTCTATAACTCCTGAGTTATAGAGACAGCATGAAAAGATGGATGATAGATTCATTCTCCTACATTTCTATAAATTATTTGAGGAATAGGGAAGGACTCAACGATATGAGATATCCAAGAGTCTCTTCCATGTCAGGATAACTGAGGGGACACTAGTTTAGAACCATGTTCTAAAGATAGTGGATAAAGAAACTCATAAGTCTAGGAATGGTCTTAGAGGATAGCATGTGCATTGATCCTGTGCTTTAGTCCCTACCAGATTCCTTTTCTTAGCTTGAGGTAACTCTCCCTGAGCTCCTCAATATGTTGAGGGAGGTAGAGAGCACTATTAAGAAAGAGAAGTCAGTTCTCTATACTAGTAAGACAAAAAATAAAAGGAAAGTAGAAAAGCCCTTTAAGATGGGCAAGGGCAAGAGTAGACCGGGTAAAGCAAAGGTTGTTAAGAAAGACCCAGCGAAGGACAAAGACTAATACTTCTACTACGGTAAAGATGAGCACTGGAAGAGGAACTACAAGGAGTACCTTGCAGAGAAGGCAAAATAGAAGCTTAGAAAAGCTTCAAGTATATTCATGATCAGTCTCCATTTGTTAGAATCTTATGATAAAATATGGGTATTTCGTTGTAGGTTCTAGCAAAGCCTAGGAGATTGGTGAGAGGCGAGATGAACATCAAGATGAGCAATAGAGCAAGAGTTGTTTTTGTTGCCATCGACGAGGTCATTTTATCTGCTTGGTGGAGTTATTATTGCATTGGATGAATGCTATTTTATTCCTTCTATTATCAAAATATTATTCCAATTTCATATTTGACATTGAATGATTATAAAGTAATTTTTGAGAACAATAATTGTTTAATTATTAAGGATGATAAGATCATCACTAGAGAAACATCGCATAATGATTTGTTTATGTTAGACACCGCTCCACATATCATAAGTGTAAGTGAGCGTAAGAGAAAACAAGATGAGGTGAATAATGCATATTTGTGGCATTATAGGCTAGTACATATCTCTGACATTCAAAAGTTGCTAAAGGATGGATATATAAATCCATTCCACTATGAGTCATGCGCAACATGCGAGCCTTGCCTTCGTGAAAAACTAACTAACTCTCCATTTAGTAGAATTGGAAAGAGAGCTACTGGGTTGTTGGAACTCATGCATAGTGATGCATGAGGTCCCATGTCAACTTATATCATAGATGGTTACTCCTATTTTATTGCTTTTACTAACTATTTCTTAAGGTATGGACATGTATACTTGATGAAGTAAAAGTTCAAGGCCTTCGAGAAATTCAGGGAGTACAAGAATGAAGTGGAGAATTAGATTGGAAAGAGTATCAAATCTTTTTGATCAGATCGAAGAGGTGAGTACTTGAGTACAGAGTTCATTCAGTTCCTCATGGACTATGAGATTTTGTCCCAAGAGACACCTCTCTATATACCTTAGCTCAATGGTGTTTCCAAGAGGAGGAATCACACACTATTAGACATGGTCCAGTCCATAATGAGTTTTACCGACTTCCCCATCTCATTCTAAGGATACGCCCTAGAGACCGCAGCCTACCTTATGAATAAAATTCCTACTAAGTTAGTAGTGTCTACTCCATATGAGATATGGAAAGGGAAGAAGTTCTTAAGGTTGTTAAGATTTAGGGTTGTTCTACCCACGTTAAGAGACACAACTCCGATAAGTTGGAATCCATGATGGAGCGATGCAAGTTCAAGGGATACCCCAAGGAAACTTGTAGGTATTATTTATATCATCACGAGGACCAAAAAGTCTTTGCAGCCAAGAGAGTAGTGTTCCTTGAGAAGGAACATATTCTTGACGGAGACAATGGGAGCGTGATAGAGTTGAACAAGGTTGGAGAACATAGCTCAAGCACCATTCCATAGCTAGAGTCTGTTTAGTTACCTAGCATATAAGTTTCCACTTTACGTAGGTCTAATAAAGTATCTCATCCTTTTGAGAGATATATGGGACATATTAGAGAAGAGAATGTTGAGGATATTGATCCTTAAACATACGAGGAGGCTATTACAAGTATAGACTCTGGGAAATAGCAAGAGGTCATGAATTCTAAAATAGATTCCATGTACTATAAGTGCTAATCATAGGTGCCCTACAAGCCAATCACATGAGTGATGGCATGTGTGATATGATACGCATTCTTTATGCTTATTATTATTTGATATTTTATCACTTTATATTGATTGTTACATATATACATATATATTGTGATGTCCATAGATCTGTGCAATGGGAATCGGATTGTGATAAGATCACGATAATGAGATCGATTTACCTTTAAAAACAGACCCTAAATAATCCTGGTCATATGTTACTAGAGAGGGACATCGAGATAATCGGACAAACTGGTGTACTGTATACTCATCATATAATGGAGGCAACTGATCTCATAGCTGCTCATATGGGGACACTAAGGACACAGTGCAGGTGCTCATTGGAGAATGAGTTCACTAATTGATCTGCTCACAGAATACTAGATGGTTGATAATGCCTTATTGTCAAACAACGATTTCATAGTCCCAATAGTGTATCTGGTCCTTAGACTTGAGACACCAAAGATGTCCTGTATAAGTACTCCACTCTTTGATACGAGACTTATAGGTTTAGAAGTTTCAAATCTAATACAACTAGTTATTATGAGTGGCAGCCAACCTTACGAGGGCTATTGAGTGTAGATAAAGGATCATCCACTCTCGGTAATATGAGAGGAATATCTCGTGTATTCTTGTTCAGATAAATCCTTGGCCAAGGTCATTCGGATTGAGAGAGAAAGAGTTCTCTGGGAGACTCCGATTAGAGCGAGACTCGAGGAAAACTGTATGAGTCTGACAACACTATGCCTGATATATGATCTCTGAGATATTAGATATATGAGGGACTATAGACATATAGTAATTGAGGATAGATAGGTCTAAAGGATTGGATTCCTTTATATCGTTTGGGGACTATGGTATAATGGCCTAGTACGTCCGAAGTCGATGAGTCGAGTGAATTATTATGGAAATAATCATTCATTGAGCCAGAAGGAGTTCTAACATGTATGACTCATGACTAGCTCGATATTAGGCCTAGAGGGTCATACACATATGGTAGGTGTATGACCCTCTAGGTCTAAACCGATTTTACGTGATAGGTCTAAACTAATTCACTGTATAGATCGATCCATCAAAAGGGAGTCTTGTTAATCCCTGATTAATAATTTTTTAATATTATTTATATCCTTTTTTAATATTGATAGTCCCTTATTAATAATTTTTAAAATAAATAAAATAAAATACAATAAATATTTTACTATTTACGATCTCCGTATTATCGATTTTATCTTTTTTTTCTCTATAATTCCTTATTTCATACTTGTTGTCGAAATCATCGTTGCCAACTTGCTCACTACAAATGCCACTTGTCATTCTTTCTAATGTCTCTCTACTTGTTGCCAATGTCGTCGATACCTACGTGATGATCCATTAACACTCGTTACAGGTGTAATAGGAGGCATCGGCCATGAGCGAGTCGGTGTTGTTGCTCATTGCAAATATCACTCATCGCTAATGTCATTCGTTGTGGATGCCACTCTACTGTCTAACCCTACTTGTTACTCCCTTAACACTATCCTTCGATGAAAAAGAAAAAGAGAAAGAAGAATTAAAGAAGGAGGAGAATGAGAAGAAAAAAAGGAAAGAGAAGAAGAAATAGAAGAAGGATAAAAAAAAAGGAGGGTATTTAAATTCGTTTATGAAGAGATAATTTAAAAAAATTAAAATTTAAAATATGATTATAAATAATAAAATGATTTGTAAACAATAATCTTCTTTGAAAAATATGAAAAAGGAGGGTACCTCCTAAAAAAATCTAAAATAAGAGATTTTTCCTAAAAATTCAACCATTTTAGTTCTGATAAAAAATTCTTTTTCGAAATTTTTTTTAAGATAGTATGCTTCTCGAATCACAAAATAGATATCAACCACTTTAAACATAACATCATCTTTAGTCCTTCAAATCAATCACAAACCATAAGTAATAAGCTTTAGAATAATGGAGAATATGTCCTTCCTTGAGCCAACTATTATTTTTAAAAAAATAAATAGTAGAAGAACCAAAAATTAATATTCACTTTTAGTTCATAGATAAAGGGGTAATAAAAAAATATTATATTTTTGCCTAAGTCAATTACTTAATTGTACCTGAGTTTAATAAAAAATTATAACTAGTATGCTAATAAAAATATAAATAATATGTGTATATTACCTTAACTTAGTGATATGATTTATAATATCTATGCTTCATTTGAATCCATAGGCCTTGTTGTCATCGTGTTGTTTACTGAAGTGGAGCTCCCAATCATATTTTTGCACGATCAAGTCTCTCACGGGAATTGTCCCATGTGTGTCACATTGTCTTAAACTATTCTACCACAATTCACAGCACTATGTCGCCTCTTAGTAATATTTTCATTACATTTTGAACTTTGTGGAATGAACTCGGACTATAATCTTCTATGTGGGGACTCTACTAGCACATCATAAGGCCTTTGCCACCTCCGATTGTGTTCAGTCCTTTAGCAATTAACATTCATCCATCCTCTCTTAGGTCACACCCGAATGAAGCATAGCTCTAGGATAGTCCGTCGCTTAGCAAATCACGAAGTTCATTGACTTCGTTGAAGTTGGTGTGCCATTGTTTGGATCCTGAGCCTTTGCCCTCCCAACACAAGCTTTATTGTGCACTACTTCCTTCGAGATAACTCGAATGACAATACTATGTCATATTCTTCGAAAGTACTCACCTCTACATCCTCTTGTCCCATGCTAAGACCTTCTGACTCTAACTTCGCCTCCGTAAGTTGAGTTATTTTAATTCCTCTGCTAAATGTTTCATCGAGATGAAATGCATGTCCCTCGAAGATCCCTTCATTTTTGGCACCATGTAGGATGAGTCAACTCCATCAAAATGAGGGATGCATGATACAACATGATCATGCTCTTACCCTTGCAAGAGTTTATGTCCTTAACCTTTATCCAAGGCTTCATGCCTCTATTCTATGTTTTGTCATCTATGTTGACTCCCTTCGTACAGACTTGGGCACTTCATAAAGTTCCACTCAATTTGCTCTACCCCTCGATTTGCACTTAGTTGATGGTGGCTTTTATGCCCACCATTTCATGGGTCAGCATTATCTTGAGTCTTATTTTCACATCGACTCCAAATATACTTTCGTACAGACTTGGGCACTTCATAAAGTTCCACTCAATTTGCTCTACCCCTCGATTTGCACTTAGTTGACGGTGGCTCTTATGCCCACCATTTCATGCGTCAGCACTATCTTGAGTCTGATTTTCACATCAACTCCAAATGTACTTTCGTTTAGTGTTGCTTTATGTCGCTCTCCCACTTGATCTCGTAATGCATCCACTAACACATTACCTCATTGGAGATTACGTGATGACTCCTTATCACTCACTCGATCCGTTAAGCATTATGAAGTTGTTATCTCAAGGTACTCCTCCTCAACGTGTGTGGTCCATTGTATATGATTTTCCCTTTGGAGAATCGAGACTTATCCCTCCTAGATATCAGTTTTATTGGAGCAACTTTTCTTTTCGCATCCTTTTCTTTGGAAGTTTTGGAGATCACCATTCCCTTGGACTACTTCTCCTTGCTAAACAAACTGTGTATTGTTTTTGCTAGTCATAGGTGCCCTATAAGCCAATCACATGAGTGATGACACATGTGACATTGTTTGCACTCTTTTTGCTTATTATGATATTTTCTCACTTTATATTGTTTGTTGCATATATATATTATGATGTACATGGATCTGTGCAATGAGAATCAGATCATGATGAGATTATGATAATGAGACCAATTCGCCTTTAAACATAGACCCTAAATAATCTTGGTCATAGGTTACTTGAGAGGGACATCGAAATAACTGAACAGACTGATTAATTATATACCCGTCCATATGATGGATGTGGTTGGTCTCATAGTTGCTCGTGTGAGGACACTAGGGATATAGTGCATGTACTCATTAGAGAATGAGTTCACTATTTGATCCACTTATAGATGTTGGATGATTATGCTAGTCATAGGTACCCAATAAACCAATCACGTGAGTGATGGCATGTGTGACTTGATATAGAATCTTTTTGCTTATTATATTTTGGCATATATCACTTTATAACTATTGCATATATATATATATATATATATATATATATATATATATATATATATATTGTGATGTCCTTGGATTTGTGCAATGGGAATTGGATCGTGATGAGATCACGATAATGAGATCGATTCACCTTTAAACATAGATCCTAAATAATCCCGGTCGTAGGTTATTCGAGAGGGACATCGTGATAACCGGACAGACTGGTGTGCTCATTGGTCTCATAGCTGCTCGTGTAGGGACACTAGGGATACAGTATAGGTGCTCATTGGAGAATGAGTTCACTGATTGATCCGCTTACGGAATGCTGGATGGTTGATGATGTCTTATTGTCAGACAACGATTCCATAGTCCTAGTGGTGTATCTGGTCTTTAGACTTGAGACATCAAAGATGTCCTGTATGAGTGCTCCACTCTTTGATACCAAACTTATAGGTTTGGCTGTCTCAGATCTAGTACAACTAGTCATTGGGAGTGGTAGTCGACCTTACGAGGGCTATTGAGTGTCGATAGAGGATCATCCACTCTCGGCATCATGAGAGGAATATCCCATATGTTCTTGCTTAGACAAATCCTTGGCTAGGGTCATTCGGGTTGAGAGAGAAAGAGTTCTCTAGAAGAATCTGATTAGAGCGAGACTCGAGTAGAAACCATATGGGTCTGATAGCACCATGCTCGATATGCAGTCTCTAGGATATTAGATAGATGAGGGACTATAGGTACACTATAACAGAGGACAGACAGGTTTAATAGATTGGATTCCCTTATATCGTCTGAGGACTACGACTCAGTGGCCTAGTACGTCCGTAGTCGATGAGTCGAGTGAATTATTATAGAGATAATAATTTATTGAGTTAGAAGGAGTTCTGACAGGTTTGACTCACGGCCAGCTCAATATTGGGCCTAGAGGGTCACACACATATGGTAGGCATTGCGATAAGTAGAGGTTCGGATATGAGATATCCGACGGAGCCCTTGTCTTATTGGATATCAAATAAGCCCCTGAATTATTGGATCCCATGGACGAGATCCAATAAGAGCCCACGAGAGATAATTGGATAGAGATCCACTAATCTAAAAGGCTTGGGTTATTGGATGCAGATCCAATACCCACTAGGCGAGGATCCATTAGGATTTGATAGGGGACCTCTATAAATAGGAGGGATTCAGAGCCTCATAGGCTAGAGCCTTTGCTTGCCTCTCCTATTCTCCTCCCGTTCCCCACCTTAGAGTAGGCCTAGAGTTTTGAGGAGCGTCATCGCAGCCCTACTGTGTGGATCACCGCTAGAGAGGAGGACGCTTGACCTCCTTCACCCTCTCCTAAAGATCTGCAAGGAAACAGAGATATACGATCTCCCTAGGTAACACAATCTACTCTATACGTAGTTTTAAGTTTCATGGATTTTGTGCACCAATCTTTGCACGACGACAAACATCTCTTTGGGAATCGGGGATTTTGTTTTCTTCTTCTTCCGCTGTACATCTGATGTCGCCCCCAAGATTTCCCAACAGATTAATGATACCTTATTGTCAAACAGTGATTCTATCATCCTAGTGGTGTATCTAGTTCTTAGACTTGAGATACTAAGGATGTCATATATGAGTATTCCACTCTTTGATACCAGACTTATATATTTAGAAGTTTCAGATTTAGTATAATCGGTTATTGAGAGTGACACCCAACCTTGTGAGGGCTATTGAGTATCGATAGAGGATCATCTACTCTATGTGTCATGAGAGGAATATCTCATGTGTTTTTGCTCAAATAAATCCCTAGTTAGGGTCGTTTGGATTGAGAGAAAGTATTCTCCGGGAGAATTCGATTAGAGTGAAACTCAACCAGAAACCGTATGGGCCTGATAGCACCATACCCAATATATGGTTTCTGAGATATTAGATGGATGAGAGACTATATGTATATGATAATTAAAAACATATAAGTTCAAAGGATTAGATTCCCCTATATCGTTTGGGGACTACGGCGTAGTAGCTTAGTACGTCCGTGATCAAAGAGTCGAGTGAATTATTATGAAGATAATAATTTATCGAGCCAGAAGAAATTCTGATAGGCATAACTCATGACCAATTCGATATTGGGCCTAGAAAGTCACACACATATGGTAGGTGTTGGAACGAGTAGATGTTTGGATATGAGATATCCGTTAAAACCCTTATCTAATTGGATATCCAATAAGCCCCTAAATTATTGGATCATTTGGATGAGATCCAATAAGAGCCAATGAGAGATTATTAGGTAGAGATCTACTAATATAAGAGGCTTGGGTAGTTGGATGGAGATTCAATACCCAATAGGGCAGGATCCATTAGGGTTAAGTTGATAGGGGGCGTCTAGAAATAGGATAAAACCAAAGGGCCATAGGCTAGGCCGTTTTGGTTACTACCTCATATTCTCCTCTTCCCTTCTCCTCCTCATCCAACAGCCCTTATTTGGGGGGCGTGTGGAGATTTGGACAGCGATTCGATGAGCCTCTTAGTAGCCCTTGCCATGTGGATCTCTACTAGAGAGGAGAAATACTTGACCTCGTTCATCCTCTCCTATAGATCTATAGGATTTCATACATATACGATCTCCCTAGGTAACATATCTTTTTTATATATGTAGTTTTCAATTTTGCAGCTTTTGTGCACCAATCTTCGCACAACGATGAAACTTTTTTTTTTGTGAAAATCTGATATTTAGTTTTATATTCTTCCGCTACGTATGTGATGTTGCCCTGAGTTTATCCTACAGTGGTATTACTGCTAGTCATAGGTGCCCTACAAGCCAATCACGTGAGTGATGGCACATGTGACTTGACACGCAGTCTTTTTATTTGTTATTATATTTTGGCATTGTATCACTTTATATTGATTATTGCTTGAATATATTGTGATGTCCATGGGTCTATGTAGTGGGAATCAGATCGTGATAAGATCACGATAATGAAACCGATTCACCTTTAAACAAAGATCCTAAATAATCCCGATCATAGGTTACTCGAGAGGGATATCAAAATAACCAGATAGACTGGTGTGCTATATACCTGTCCATATGATGGATGCAGTTGGTCTCATAGCTGCTTGTGTGGGGACACTAGGAATACAGTACAAGTGCTCATTGGAGAATGCGTTCACTGATGATCTACTTACGAAATGTCGGATGGTTGATAATGCCTTATTATCATATAGAGATTCCGTAGTCTCAATGGTGTATCTAGTCCTTAGACTTGAAATACCAAGGATGTCTTATATGAGTACTTCATTCTTTGATACCAGACTTATAGGTATGGAGGTTCAAAATCTAGCACAACCGGTCATCAGGAGTGGTAGCCAATCTTACGAGGACTATTGAGTGTCGATAGAGGATCATCCACTCTCGGTGTCATAAGAGAAATATCCCATGTATTCTTACTTAAATAAATCCCTAGTCATGGTCATTCAGATTGAGTGAGAAAGAGTTTTCTCGGAGAATCCGATTAGAGCGAGACTTGATTATAAACCGTATGAGTCTGACAGCACCATGCCTGATATATGGTCTCTAGGATATTAGATGGATGAGGGACTATAGGTACACAGTAACTGAGGACAGATAGGTCCAATAGATTGGATTCCCTTGTATCGTATGGGGAATGAGGCGTAGTAGCCTAGTACGTCGGTAGTCGATGAGTCGAGTAAATTATTATGGAGATAATAATTCATTGAGCCAGAAGGAGTTCTGATAGGTATGACTTATGACCAACTCAATATTGGGCCTAGAGGGTCACATATATATGGTAGGCATTGCGATGAGTAGAGGTTTGGATATGAGATATTCGTTAGTGCCCCTATCTTATTGGATATCCAATAAGCCCCTAAATTATTGGATCTTATGGATGAGATCTAATAAGAGCAAATGAGAGATTATTGGATAAAGATCTACTAATCTAAGAGGCTTGGGTAATTGGAAGGAGATCCAATACCCAATAGGGCATGATCCATTATGATTAAGTTGATAGGGGACCACTATGAGGGAACTAATAGTTCATAGGCTAGAGTTTTTTGGTTGTCTCTCCTATTCTCTTCCCTCTCTCCACCTTAGAGCAGGCCTGGAGTTTTGAGGAGTGTAATTGCAACCTTACTGTGTAGATCACCGCTAAAGAGGAGGGCGTTTGACCTCCTCCACCCTCTCCCAGAGATATACAGGAATTCAGGGATATACGATCTCCCTAGGTAATAATTTTTTTAATCATTTTCTTGATATGATACTAATTTTTTTAATCATTTAAAAGTTTAGGTAATTTAAAAAAGATTATTATATATTTTAAATTAGACTGATAAATGCCCTTGCAGAAGATGATCACAGAATTCTTTTAGTGTACGAGAGACACAAAGGAACAGAAAGGAAAGGAGAAAAAGAAATATGGTCAACCAACACGGCAAGCAGGTCTCCACCAGTCTCTGATTGGTGGTCGAGCGGGGCCCAAAGGAGCATCATTTGGCGTCTGGAGCTCGCCTGTATCACCCAGACAGGGAACGCGATGTTCTCTCACACACCTGAGCCCGTTCCTCCGTTGGATGGTCCGCGATGGTCATTGCCTGTCTCGGGCCCAACCACGCATTTCCCAGTAACAACGGGGGCCATCATGGGGCTACGGCCAGGCTAATTTGAATAGAATTCGACATCATGGCGCACGCGGGCAGACACCTGAATCCGAATCGATCGCCCAGCGCTCGCTTTGCTTTGCAAAGCCTGCTGTAGCGCCAGCTTCGGTGACTTTTTCTCTGCTTTCAAATTTTTATTCCGGTCTAGCTTTATGCATCCATTCACATACACCATACGTAGAAATTTGGAACTCATTAACGCATATAGAGTCGAAGGGACAACAGAACACCATGCTTTTCCCACCTTTGACCCTTTACATCGCCATTATTTCAAACACTGTATCACCCGGCAAAACGAAACAAAAGCAACAGCACAGGATAAGTCCTCACTCTCTCTCTCTCTCGCTACAACACTCAACAAGGCTTATGAATGATGGTCGCGGGAAAGGTGAAGGCTGCCATGGGGTTCCGTCGCAGCCCCGCCATGCCTAAGACGATGACGCCCCCCGTCGCTCTCACTCCTCCTCCCCGGTCTCCCAAAAGTCATCGTCGGTGACAGAGGGGGGTCATCAGACGACGATCGCCATGTTCGCTCGATCCTTCAGCATTTACTTCCCCCGCGCCTTCGGCCAGGTCTAGCCCCGCCCGTCCTACTATCACGGACTTAGCTAGTTTTGCTTAAGTCGTGCGGCACCCTTGTGTGTCCGTCCGCAAAGGTCAGCCTCCCCGAAGCATCTCATTGTCCCTTAGGACCAATAAAAGAGAGAACGGGTTAGAGAAAATGCCTCAATCGGGATCCACAAGCAAACATCTCCGAAAAACACTTCATAGACAATGCAAATTACAAACAGACTTTACAAGCTCTGAATAGTTGCACAACAAAGGGTAAAATGATCCATTACAGACCGAAAATCTCTCGCACGTGTCCACATAACACAACCTTTATTTACAAGCCTAAAGAGGCCACCAACCCAACTAAAATAGGACTATTAACCCTTCGGCCACCCCTCTATATGCTGTACAAGGCATGAACATGCCAAAAGACACGGACATATATAAGCATTACATCAAATATCTTGTTTAGAAGTTTGTCCGTGACATTCTCCCCCACTTATTCCTTCGACGTCCTCGTTGAAGCCTTTGTCGACACTGCAACTCCTCGCCTTTGCTGAGTCTTCAATCTTCTGCTCTAGCTACAATGCGCCTCTTGGCTCCTAGCTACTCTCCGCTGCTATTTTTGAGTAGTCGAACCTTTAATCCGCTATGCTGCTTCAACTCACCAATGACTCTGACTCTGGTGTGGGGTTGGCTGAGTTGTGTTGATCCTTTTTTATTCCTGTGGATCCCCCAGATAAAGGAAAAGACCATCCTTATTGCGCTAGTCTCTCAAATGCCTCATGCTGCTTGAACTAGGTGGATGCTTGTTAGAGCTTTAACGAGCATCGTCTCGCAAACTTCTGAAGTTTTGGGTCCTTCCTCCACAAAATTTGCTCATTGACTCTTCTTTCACTTAGTTGTCACATCCAAGTAGGTTCGCATCACTTCCGCTTTCGATTAGCATTCCGTTGGGAAATGAAGCGGACAATCTACTCTCAGTAGCACTAATCACCATTGGTGAGGATTTGACAACTATTGTCTTCTATTATCTTCGAAAGGTCTTTGAACTTGTGCAGAGCTCCTCTACTGGATAGATAAGAGAATTGGGGTACTCGGTTTCGCCCATTCTCTTAAGAGTTGAGAAGGCAAAGGTTACTTGACTTCGCCCGCCTCCTCGAGGTTGTACTCCATGCATCGAGCTGGTTACTGGCCTTCGCCTGCTCTTTGCTCACACTTCTGAAGCACTTGAAGTGTTTGCACTCCTTGCGTTGAGTTAGTTACTGTGATTCACCTTCTCAATGCCATCGAACTTCTGGAATGCAGGAAGTTTTCACCCCAACTTGGAGTAAATCTTTCATAGGTTTGGTCGCCTCTGGGATTGTATCGTCTTCTCCATCAACCCTGCCGCCTACTCCACTGAGTAGCAAAGGTACAGCACCGCATATTGTCTGCTTCGTTCCTTGGTTATGCACTCTTGCATGACCCGAAGTCCTTCACTTTTGGCTATCTTGATGAGAAGCTCATTGACACCGGTCTTACAAAGTTCCTCGGCCTCTGCCCTTCAGCCTTGTCTCGGTACTTGGAGATTGCCTCTGCATGCTCCACCTCCTCGGCCCCTTTCACGACGAAGTGCTCTCCCTCCATGAGAGCAAGGGATCAATGACTTTCACGGAAGTCCCGCCTCTACGGTAACATGGCGTTGCCATGCCCATGGCCCTACTATCCGTCGCCTCGCATCTGCATCCCTTTTCTTCACGATCAGTAGATATGTCTCTGTGGCACTCCTCTGAGTCCACCTCCATTCTAACTGATGCTTGATTTTGGGTAGCTAAGTCCCTCTGGACTCGTCGTGGCTTCCTCGCCCCTTTCGACCCCCTGCTTCAACACCTTTGTGTTCTCCAAGCAGTCTGTTTGGTCGATGGAAAGACAGACTGTAACTCCCATGCATGGCCTCTGCCATCGCGTTGTAGGGTTTGCACCGATTCTATTCTCCTTAGCTTTCTTGGTAGCAACGTTTGCTTACTCGACCTTGTCCTCTGACTTGCCGGGCTCCCTTAAGCGAATATGAGCTCTGGAGCAGTCCAACTCTCCAGCTGCTTTGATCATACCTCTGTATGATCAAGTCCCTCCTATGGAACTCACTGGTACTTGCATTCGAACTTTTCCCTTTGGTGGAACCCAGCCCCCATATGCTGATGACCAAGGTTTTCATCCGATGCAAAATTTGATGCACGCACGGAAGACCCGCCTCTGCGGTACCATGGCCTTCACTCCTTGAATCCATAGCCCTTCTTGTCGTCGTGTTGTTCACCGAAGTGGAGCTTCCAGTAGCTCCCGATCATACCTCCATATGATATAATCCCTCACGGGACTATGTCGTGTGTATCGCATTGCCACGAACTGTTCCACCACAATCGTGATTGCCTCTGCATGCTCCACCTCCTCGGCCCCTTTCACGACCAAGCGCTCTCCCTCCATGAGAGCAAGGGATCAATGACTTTCACGGAAGTCCCGCCTCTACGGTACCATGGCGCTGCCATGCCCATGGCCCTACTATCCGTCGCCTCGCATCTGCATCCCTTTTCTTCACGATCAGTAGATATATCTCCGTGGCACTCCTCTGAGTCCACCACCATTCTAACTGATGCTTGATTTTGGGTAGCTAAGTCCCTCTGGACTCATCGTCGCTTCCTCGCCCCTTTCGACCCCCTGCTTCAACACCTCTGCGTTCTCCAAGTAGTCTGTTTGGTCGATGGAAAGACAGACTATAACTCCCATGCATGACCTCTGCCATCGAGTTGTAGGGTTTGCACCGATTCTATTCTCCTTAGCTTCCTTAGTAGTAACGTTCGCTTACTCGACCTTGTCCTCTGACTTGTCGGGCTCCCTTAAGCGAATATAAGCTATGGAGCAGTCCAACTCTCCAACTACTTCGATCATACCTCTGCATGATCAAGTCCCTCCCATGGAACTCACTGGTACTTGCATTCGAACTTTTCCCTTTGGTGGAACCCAGCCCCCATATGCTGATGACCAAGGTTTTCATCCGATGCAAAATTCGATGCACGCACGGAAGACCCGCCTCCGCGGTACCATGGCCTTCACTCCTTGAATCCATAGCCCTTCTTGCCGTCGTGTTGTTCACCGAAGTGGAGCTTCCAGTAGCTCCCGATCATACCTCTATATGATCTAATCTCTCACGGGACTATGTCGTGTGTATCGTATTGCCACGAACTGTTTCACCACGATCCGCTGCACCATGTCGCCTCCTGGTGACATCTCCATTGCATTCTGATCCTTGTGGAATAAACTCGAATTGTGAACCCTCCATGTATGGCCTCTGCCAATACATCGCAGGGTCTCTTCCACCTTCGATTTTGTTCGCTCCTTTGGCAATCGACCTTCATCCACCCACTCTTGGGTCACACATAGATGAAGCATCGCTCTAGGACAGTCCGTCGCCTAGTAGCTCCCGAAGTCCACCGACTTCACTGTAATTTGTGCACTATTGTCTGGATCCTGGGCCTCTACCCCTACTAGCACAATCTCCGCTGCGCACCGCTTCCTTCATGGCAACTTGAATGGCAACACTGTGGCATATTCTTCAATAGTACCCACCTCTGAGTCCTCTTGCCCCGTGCTAAGACCTTCTGAACCTAATTTCGCCTCCGCAAATTGAGTCGCTTTAGTTCCTCCATTAAATACTTCTTCGAGATAAGGTGCATGTGCCCAGAAGCTCCCTTCGTCTTTGGCACCATGCAAGATGAGTCTACTCCGTCAGAATGAAGGACCCATGGAACAACATGATCCTACTCTTGCCTCTGCAAGAGTTCATGTCCTTGACCTCTGTCTAAGGAAAGCACTGTGCCTCTGCTCCATGTTCCAACTTCTATGCTGGCTCCCTTCATGCAGCTTGGGTACTTCGCCAAGTTACACCCAAGTTGCTCCACTCCTCGTTTTTGCATTGAGTCGATGGTGGCCCTTGCGCCCACCATTCCACGGGTCAACCCTCCCTTGAGTCCGATCTCCATATCGACTCCAAGTGTGCCTTCATTTGGGTTGCTTTGGGTCGCTCCCCCACTTGATCTCGCAATGCAACCACCAATGCATTCTCTCAAGCGAGATCATGCGACGACTCCTCGCCGCTTGCTTAGTCCATTGAGCTTCGTAGAGTCGTTGTTTGTTGAGGTACTCCTCCTCAACATGTGAGGTCCGTCTCACATGATTCTCCCTCTGGAGAGTCGGGACTTATCCCTCCTGGATAACTGTCCCATTGGAGCAACATCTCTCTTTGTTTCGGAGACCACCATCCCCTTGGACTACTCCGATCTGCTGAACAAACTGTGCATTATTCTGCCTCCTGCAAACGCACTTGCTAGATTGTGACTCCACATCAATACAGCCCCCGCTGCACCACTCAAGGCCTAGCAATATGCTGAACTCGTTGCACACTTCAGCCTCCTACGGACGTATCCTTCACATGCCGAAGAGAAAGTTTCAATGCTCCATGGTGCCGAGTTTCGGTCGTCTTGGGATAGTAGCGAACATTCCATCGTCCACATACAAGCCCATACATGAGTACCGAATTCTTTGAGTTAGCAATTCCCCTCACCTCTGTGAGCTTTGCACAACTCTTTCGATCGCTGAGCAACTCATTCCACCTTGCATGGTCTCATTCTTACCAAGCGCCTCGCTTGCCTTGAGCACCATCAAGTATAGTTGTCAACGTTGAGCCGTAGCTCAAACTCAACCACCCCAACCTTTGTGCGCTCCGCATTCTTCCAAGCTTGCCTGTTCTCATGGTGCCTCTTGCGCGAAGGGTTGGCCATTCCTCTGAATGCCAATGTCAAATGCCCGCTCCTCTGAGCGACTCCTTTTCCCCTATAATCTCCATGCCCGTTTTCCCCCAAACGGTCGCGCGTGTGCTGACTGCCCTCAATGCAGCCCCGCTAGGTCCCCCACGTTTGCATGCTAAGTGTTTCTATGAGTGCTTGTCTCGCTCTGATACCATCTGTCACGGATTTAGCTAGTTTTTCCTAAGTCGTGCGGCACCCTTGCGTGTCCGTCCGTAAAGGTTAGCCTCCCCGAAGCCTCCTATTATCCCTTAGGACCAACAAAAGAGAGAACGGGTTAGAGAGAATGCCTCAATCGGGATCTACAAGCAAACATCTCCGAAAAATACTTCATAGATAATGCAAATTACAAACAAACTTTACAAGCTCTGAATAGTTGCACAACAAAGGGTAAAATGGTCTATTACAGATCAAAAATCTCTCGCACGTGTCCACATAACACAACCTTTATTTACAAGCCTAAAGAGGCCACCAACCCAACTAAAATGGGACTATTAAGCCTTCGATTGCTCCTCTACATGCTGTACAAGGCATGAACATGCCAAAAGATACGGACATATATATGCATTACATCAAACATCTTGTTTAGAAGTTTGTCCGTGACACTACGTCGCTGAGCTGCTTCGCTTGGTGGAGGAGCTCCAGGAGGAGGAGTCCCGTCTCCGCACCCAGCTCTTGGAGCAGAAGCTCCTCAGGGAGACCGTCGCCATCGTGCCCTTCCTCGAGGAGGAGATCGTCGACAAGCGCGAGGAGCTGGTGCAGACCGCTTGTTGTCATCATGTTGTTTATTGAAGTGGAGCTCCCAATAGCTCTCAATCATATTTTTGCATGATCAAGTCTCTCACGGGACTTGTCCCATGTGTGTCACATTGTCTTAAACTGTTCTACCACAATCCACAGCACTATGTCACCTCTTAGTAACATTTTTTTGTGGAATGAACTCGGACTATGATTTTCTATATGGGGCCTCTACTAGCACATCAAAAGGCCTCTACCACCTCCGATTGTGTTTAGTCCTTTAGCAATCAACATTCATCCATCCTCTCTTAGGTCACACCCGAACGAAGCATAGCTCTAGGATAGTCCATTGCTTAGCAACTCTTGAAGTTCATTGAGTTCGTTGAAGTTTGAGTGTCATTGTTTGGATCCTAAGCCTTTGCCCTCCCAACATAATCTTCATTGCGCACTGCTTCCTTCGTGATAACTCAAATGATAACACTATATCATATTCTTTAAAAGTACTCACCTTTGCATCCTCTTGCCCCATGCTTAAGGCATTCTGACTCTAACTTCGCCTCTATAAGTTGAGTTGTTTTAGTTCCTCTATCAAATGTTTTATCGAGATAAAATGCATGTGCCTCGAAGCTCCCTTTATCTTTGGCACCATGTAGGATGAGTCAACTCCATCAAAATGAGGGATGCATCGTACGACATGATCATGCTCTTACCCTTGCAAGAGTTTATGTCCTTAACCTTTATCCAAGGAAGGCTTCATGCCTCTATTCTATGTTTTGTTATCTATGTTGACTCCCTTCGTACAGACTTGGGCACTTCATAAAGTTCCACTCAATTTGCTCTACCCCTCGATTTGCACTTAGTTGATGGTGGCTCTTATGCCCACCATTTCATGGGTTAGCACTAACTTGAGTTTGATTTTCACATCGACTCCAAATGTACTTTCGTTTAGTGTTGCCTTAGGTCGCTCTACCACTTGA
Organism: Musa acuminata AAA Group; assembly: GCF_036884655.1. Classification (NCBI taxonomy): domain Eukaryota; kingdom Viridiplantae; phylum Streptophyta; class Magnoliopsida; order Zingiberales; family Musaceae; genus Musa; species Musa acuminata. The sequence continues at coordinate 471,286 of NW_027021350.1, read as the reverse complement.
TCTCGTAATGTATCCACTAACACATTACCTCATTGGAGATCATGTGATGACTCCTTATCACTCGCTCGGTCCGTTAAGCATTATGAAGTTGTTATCTCGAGGTATGCCTCCTCAACGTGTGTGATCCGTTGTATATGATTTTCCCTTTGGATAATCGAGACTTATCCCTCCTCGATATCAGTTTTATTGGAGCAACTTTCCTTTTCGCATCCTTTTCTTTGGAAGTTTCAAAGATCACCATTCCCTTAGACTACTTCTCCTTGCTAAACAAACTGTGCATTGTTTTTGCTAGTCATAGGTGCCCTATAAACCAATCACATGAGTGATGACACGTGTGACATTGTTTGTACTCTTTTTGCTTATTATGACATTTTCTCACTTTATATTGTTTATTGTATATATATATATATATTGTGATGTACATGGATCTGTGCAATGAGAATCGGATCATGATGAGATCATGATAATGAGACCGATTCGCCTTTAAATACAGACCCTAAATAATCTTGGTCATAGGTTACTTGAGAGGGACATCGAAATAATTGAACAGACTAATGTATTATATACCCGTCCATATGATAGAGGTGGTTGGTCTCATAGTTGGTCATGTGAGGCCACTAAGGATACAGTGCATATGCTCATTAGAGAATAAGTTCATTAATTGATCCGCTTATAGATGTTTGATGATTAGTGATACCTCATTATCAAACAGTGATTCTATCATCCTAGTGGTGTATCTAGTACTTAGACTTGAGATACTAAGGATGTCATATATGAGTATTCCACTCTTTGATACCAGATTTGTATATTTGGAAGTTTCAGATTTAGTATAATCGATTATTGAGAGTGACACCCAACCTTATGAGGGCTATTGAGTATTGATAGAGGATCATCTACTCTAGGTGTCATGAGAGGAATATGTTAGGATCGGAGTGGCACTAAGAGGGGGGGGGGTGAATTAGTGTAGCAGATTAAAACTCGTAAGTTTGAAAATGATTTCGTAAATGCGTAGAGATTTCGATTCAATAATGAATGACTTGGTAAAAGTAGCTCGAGTAAAGTAAGGAGATGAAAGCCAAAAGTTTGCTGCTATGTAAATAAAGGTTTCAGAAAAGTAAACACTCACACATTCAAGGAACACATCAATTTAAAGTGGTTCGGTCAAATGACCTATATCCACTTGTGAAGCCTTCTTCGATGAGGCTCCCAACTTCCACTAGCAAATCACTTTGAAGGGGAAGGACTAAATACCCCTCTTACAACCTTTTTATAAGTGGTTCACACTCTTACAAATTTTTCAAAGAGAAAGAGAGAGGTGAACACTTAAGCTATTGAAAACAAGACTTTGCTAAGGCTTTTTCTCAATTTCTAACTTCTCAAAAGGTTGTATTCTCTATTGAGAATTGAGGGGTATTTATATACCCTAAGAGGATTCAAATTTGGGCTCCAAATTTTGAATTCTCTTGGTTCCCAGAGCTGGCGGTGCTACCGCCTATCGATGCCGGTGCCACCACCTGTCAATGTCATATTAACCGTTTACTGGCGGTGCCACCGCTTGTCGGTGGCGGTGCCACTACCCAATCTTTCGGGTGCTAGGTGGTGCCACCGCCTAGTCCGGTGGTACCACCACTTGATCCTTCGGGTTCTGGGTAGTGCCACCGCCCAGTCTAGTGGTGCCACCGCTTAGACTATTTTAGCTCACTGGTTGGGCTCCAAACTTGGCCCAAACTAGTCCAAACTCTGACTCATTGACCCCTAACTAGGTTATAGGATTAGCCCTTAATCCTAACCCTAATTACATATAAACTATAAAATTAAGACATAGTCCTAAGCAAGTTTTTAATCGGCAACATCGAGTTTCCTTCCGGCGAGCTTTCCAGTGATCTTCCGGTGGACTTCCGATACACCCTCGGATTTCTTTCGGCGGACTCCCAGCAGGCTCTCGGTCTTGTGGCGAGTTCAGTGAGTATTTGGCAGGTAGCCAAACCTTCTCGGTGATCTCCGCGAATCCCTGACGATCTCTTTGGCGGACTTTCGAGAACTTCGACAAATCCCCGATTCCTTCTCGGTTGGTTCCGGCAACATCTCCAACGAATCTTTGGACTCTCGAACACCCATCAAACTTGACTCCGGTAGACTTGCTTTATGTCTTCAAGCTATCGTAGTTAATCCTGCACATATAAAGCAAAACTTCGATCTAAATAATTACTCATAAGCAATTAATCAAGTTATCCGGCATGTCATTGGTCCCTCGACGCTTCGTCTGATTCTTTGGTGCATCATCCTCTCTTGCGGCCTATTGCCCAATCGGTCAGTTGACTCTGTAACTCCGATATCCTTGGCACAATACCCACTCTTCTTAGCCCGATGCCTGAATCCACGGCCCGAAACCTTCTGTCGATACGTCGACCGATCCACCGGCCCGACGTCCAATCTTCTGACATGTTTCTCCGGCCCAACATGATTTTTCTGCTTTAATTATCTTATCCTAATCGAAGTATCCTGCATCACTCAAAATATAGATTAAAACATAAACACATATCAAGTGGTTTCATCATCAAAATATGAGATTCAACAATCTTCCCATTTTTTATGATGACAATCACTTGATGATGGAGTTAACCTTAACTCCTGGAGTTTAAACAAACTCTCCTTATCAATATGCCATATTGATAGAACCTTGAATTCAAGCCGAATTTAAGTCATTGCAAATATTCATCATGAATATTTGCAATATGTCATCATGCATAACATCATCATACTTCTCCCCCTTTGTCATCAACAAAAAGGAGAAGTGTCACTTTCTATGTATTTGAGAGATATAAATTCAACTTATCGCATGAAATACATAATATCAAGTTTTATCATCATACAATTTGTAAGCTTAAAAATTTAGCAAATGCTACATCATGCAAGCTAGCAAATGCTACATCATGCAACTAGCAAAAATTTAGCAAGTGCTATATCACATTAGAATATGTAAGCTATCAAGTTTTATATATGCAAGATAGTAAGTTTTTGCATTTTCTTGACTTGTGCAAGCTAGCTAATTTCTCTTTGAGATGACCCTTTACATCAATTCAAGATAGCACATTAGCAACTCTTTCTCCACCTTTGTCATTTGGCAAAAAAAAAGGAAGACCCTTTAAATCAATTTCTAAATCATGACAAAGGTAAGTATCAATCTTATTTGTGCATCAATATGTTTTCAAATTAAAATATGCACAATTTCAAAACTTTACATTTGTATCCTTACTTCATGCATTCTACAAATAGATTAATCACTATGGGCATATCATACATGATATATCATTTTGGTAACAAATCATAGCATTTATCAATATTTTGATCATGATACCAAGCATTCATTATTTAGAGCATTCATGATATACATTATATGCATCTATCATCACAATAAAAAGCAATTGCATGCATAATTTCAAATCATAAATGTTTCAAATCATGATGGTATTAATTTGTCAAATTGCATCCTATCATACATGATCAAAACTTCTCCCCATTTGTATTTCATACATAATTTTATTTCATCACATTAGAAATATCAAGAAGAATTAATTGGGTGATGAGATAAATATTTCATGAATACACGGAAATGTATAAAAATCATATCATGAGTGTTTCATGCATTCATATAATCACATGAAGAATATCAAAAAGAATTTTGGTAATGAGATGCATAAATAGTGAACATAAATTTTGAATATCAAGAGACATATTATGATTCTTTTTTAATAACTCAAATAGTGAAAAGAAAGAATCATAATAGATAATTTTGATTTATAAAATAAATTTTCAAGTTATAATTTTCAGAAATCAAGATAAAAATCGTGGTTAGATGAATCTCATTCAAATCAACAAAATCATCAAAATCACTTTTAAGATGATCAAATAGATTCATTAAAGTCAATAAGATAGAGAAAAAAAATTTTTAAGAAATTTTTTTTTCTCTTTTTAGTTGTTTCAATTTATGTGATTGATTTTATATTAGCATGCTCAAATATTTGTTCTTATGTTAAAACCATGCATCAACATTTAAGATTAAAAAATAAATTTAATCATGAAAACTATCAAGATCAATAAACCACAAAAATCATCATGTATAACTTTAAAATCTCATGCATAAAATCGTCAAATCATGGTATCAAAATTTTAATATTTTCATTACAACTTTATGCATCATTAAGTATACAATTGTCAAGCATGAAACTTACAATATTTTATATAAGTATGCCTATTTCATTTATGTCAAATCAAAACATGTATTATCATTTTTTTTTAAACGAAAAAGCCATTTTTATTATCGTGAAAATCGATAATCCATAAATCACAAAAATCAATATGCATCATTTCGAGAAAAAACTCATTAAGCATGATCATTATGCATTACTTCAAATCAAACATAATTTTATTTATTTTCAAACTATTCATCATGATAGGACATACAAGGCAAAAAATTCATTAAACATAAAGGATATTCATCGATCATAGTTTCATTGAGCATAAGATATTTTCAACCAAAATCATTTTGTTATTTGTTACAATCATGCATTTTTCTTTTTAGGTGAATCTATCTTTTCATGCTTAGTTTTCCATACAAAAGCCATGCATCATCATTAAGCATGATATTAAACTTCTTAATATTTTTCATTAAGATATCAAGCATGGTTTCAATCCAAACCAGAAATCATTAAAATACACATTTTTTCTTCTTAAGAAAAACATACATATGATCATTAGATTTAAATCTAACATTTTATTCCATTAACATAAAACATGTAATTTTCAAGAAAAATAATTATTCAAAAAAAAAAATACATCATGGAAAACATCAAGTAATTTTAAAATAAATTAAGGGGGTTTCGATTACCTCATCATTGAATGTCGTTGAGGCGTAGTTTGCTACCTGGCCTTTCTTGATTTTCTTCTTGTCTTCGGAGGAGCTTGATTCATCCCATTTTTTGTTCTTCTTCTTGCATTCAAAGCAAGTAGTTTCATTCTTTTTGTTCTTTAATTTTTGTTTTATTTATAGTTTAAGTTCACCATCATTTGAGCTTATGCTCGAGTGGTCTTCAAATGTTCTATCTCCGAAATCTTTCATGTTCTTTGGAAGGTTGTTCTCGAGTTCCCTTTTTGTCACATTGTTCATTTCGTAGGTCATTAGAGACCCAATAAGTTTTTCAAGAGGAAATGCTTTAAGGTCCTTGGCCTCTTAAATGACCGTAACTTTTGGATCCCAACTCTTTGGAAGGGATCGTAAAATTTTAGTTACTAGTTCAAAGTTAGAAAAACCTTTACTAAGAGCTTTGAGTCCATTGATGACATCTGTGAAACGAGTGTACATGTCTCCGATGGACTCACTTGGTTTCATCCGAAAAAGTTTGTAAGAATACACAAGAATGTTAATTTTGGACTCTTTCACTCGGCTAGTGCCTTCATGAGTGACCTCAAGAGCTCTCCAAATATCAAAAATCAAATCAAAAATCGAAACGCGATTAAATTCATTTTTGTCAAGTGCATAATATAAGGCATTCATAGCCTTTGCATTTAGAGAAAACATCTTCTTCTCCAAATCATTCCAATGGTTCATTGGAAGAGAAGACATTTCAAATCCATTTTCGATTGTGTCCCATAAATTTAAATCCAAAGGAAGTAAGAAAACTCTCATTCGAGTTTTCCAATAAGTGTAGTCCGTCCCATTGAAAAAGGGAGAATGAATGAGAGAGTGCCCCTCTTGAAGGCCGTAAAGAGCCATTTCTCTTGGGTGTTAAACCAAATAAAAAATAATGAGTCTCTAATACCAATTGCTAGGATCGGAGCAGCACTAAGAGGGGGGGATGAATTAGTGCAGCGGATTAAAACTCATAAGTTTGAAAATGATTTCGTAAATGCGTAGAGATTTCGATTCGATAATAAATGACTTGGTAAAATTAGCTCGAGTAAAGTAAGGAGATAAAAGCCAAAAGTTTGCTGCTATGTAAATAAAGGTTTCAGAAAGGTAAACACTCACACATTCAAGGAACACACCAATTTAAAATGGTTTGGTCAAATGACCTACATTCACTTGCAAAGCCTTCTTCGATGAGGCTTCCAACTTCCACTAGCAAATCACTTTGAAGGGGGAAGGACCAAATACCCCTCTTACAACCTTTTTACAAGTGGTTCACACTCTTACAGATTTTTCAAAGAGAAAGAGGGAGGTGAACACTTAAGCTATTGAAAATAAGACTTTGCTAAAGACTTTGCTAAGGCTTTTTCTCAATTTCTAACTTTTCAAAAGGTTGTATTCTCTGTTGAGAATTGAGGGGTATTTATAGACCCTAAGAGGATTCAAATTTGGGCTCCAAATTTTGAATTCTCTTGGGTTCCCGGAGCTGGCAGTGCCACCGCCTGTCGGTGGTGATGCCACCGCCCGATCTTTCAGGTGCTGGGTGGTGCCACTGCCCAATTCGGTGGTACCACCACCTGATCCTTCGGGTTCTGGGTGGTGCCATCGCCCAGTCTAGCGGTGCCACTGCCTAGACTATTTCAGCTCACTGGTTGGGCTCCAAACTTAGCCCAAACCAGTCTAAACTCGGGCCCAATTGGCCCCTAACTCGGTTATAGGATTAACCCTTAATCCTATAACTCTAATTATATGTAAACTATAAAATTAAGACATAGTCCTAAGCAAATTTTTAACCGACAACATCGAGTTTCCTTCCGGCGAGCTTTCCGGCGATCTTCCGATGGACTTCCGATACACCCTCGGATTTCTTCCGATGGACTCCTAGTAGGCTCCCAGTCTTGTGGCGACTTCAGTGAGTCTTTGACAGGTAGCCGAACCTTCTTGGTGATCTCCATGAACCCCCAACGATCTCTTTAGTGGACTTCCAAAAACTTCGGCAAGTCCCCGATGATCTTCGGTGGTAGTATCTCGTCCGATTCTTCGGCGCATCGTCCTCTCTTGCGGCCTATTGCCCAATCGACCAGTTGACTCTGCAACTCCGATATCCTTGGCGTAACACTCACTCTTCTTGGCCTGATACTCGAATCCATGGCCTGAAGACTTTTATCGATACATCGACCGATCCAACATGATTTTCCTGTTTTAATTGTCTCATCCTGATCGAAGTATTCTGTATCACTCAAAATGTAGATTAAAACATAAACACATATCAAGTGGTTTCATCATCAAAATATGAGATTCAACAAAATATTTCATGTACTTTTGCTCAAATAAATCCCTAGCTAGGGTCGTTCGGATTGAGAGAAAGTAATCTTCGGGAGAATTCGATTAGAGCGAAACTCGACAAAAAACCGTATGGGCCTGATAGCACCATACCCGGTATATGATTTCTGAGATATTAGATGGATGAGAAACTATAAGTACATGATAATTAAGAACATATAGGTCCAAATGATTAGATTCCCCTATATCATTTGGGGACTGTGACGTAGTAGCTTAGTACGTCCGTAGTCAATAAGTCGAGTGAATTATTATGAAGATAATAATTTATCGAGCCAGAAGAAATTCTGATAGGTATAACTCATGACTAGCTCAATATTGAGCTTGGAAAGTCACACACATATGGTAGGTGTTGGAACGAGTAGAGGTTTGGATATGAGATATCCGTTAAAACCCTTATCTAATTGGATATCCAATAAGCCCATGAATTATTGGATCATTTGGATGAGATCCAATAAGAGCCAATGAGAGATTATTGGGTAGAGATCCACTAAAATAAGAGGCTTGAGTAGTTGGATGGAGATCCAATACCCAATAGGGTATGATCCATTAGGGTTAAGTTAATAGAGGGCGTCTAAAAATAGGATAAAACCAAAGGGCCATAGGCTAGGCCTTTTTGGTTGCCACCTATTCTCCTCTCCCCTTCTCCTCCTCAGCCTTATTTAGGGGGCGTTTGGAGATTTGGACAGCGATTTGAAGAGCCTCTTTGTAGCCCCTGCCATGTGGATCACTACTAGAGAGGAGGATACTTGACCTCCTTCATCCTCTCCTACAGATCTATAGGATTTCAGAGATATATGATCTCCCTAGGTAACGTATCTTTTTTATATACGTAGTTTTTAATTTTATAACTTTTGCGCACCAATCTCGCATAACGATGAAACCTTTTTTTTGTGAAAATTTGGGATTTTATTTTCTATTTTTCCGCTACGCATGTGATGTTGCCCCGAGTTTATCCTATAGTGGTATTAGTGCTAGTCATAGGTGCCCTACAAGCCAATCACGTGAGTGATGGCACGTGTGATTTGACACGTAGTCTTTTTATTTATTATTATATTTTGATATTTTATCACTTTATATTGATTGTTGCTTGAATATATTGTAATGTCTATGGGTTTGTGTAGTGGGAATCAGATTGTGATGAGATCATGATAATGAGACCGATTCACCTTTAAACACATATTCTAAATAATCCTAGTCATAGGTTACTTGAGAGGAATATCGAGATAACCAGATAGACTGGTGTGCTATATACCTGTCCATATGATGGATGCAGTTGGTCTCATAGCTGCTTGTGTGGGGACACTAGGAATACAGTACAAGTGCTCATTGGAGAATGCGTTCACTGATGATCTACTTACGAAATGTCGGATGGTTGATAATGCCTTATTATCAGATAGTGATTCCGTAGTCTCCATGGTGTATCTGGTCCTTAGACTTGAGATATCAAGAATGTGCTGTATGAGTACTTCATTCTTTGATACCAGACTTGTAGGTATAGAGGTTCAAGATCTAGCACAACCGGTCATCGAGAGTGGTAGATAATCTTACGAGGACTATTGAGTATCGATAGAAGATCATCCACTCTCGGTGTCATAAGAGGAATATCCCATGTATTCTTGCTTAGATAAATCCCTGGCCAGGGTCATTCGGATTGAGTGAGAAAGAGTTCTCCGGGAGAATCCGATTAGAGAGAGACTCGATTAGAAACCGTATGGGTTTGACAGCACTATGCCCAATATACGATCTCTAGGATATTAGATGGATAAGGGACTATAGGTACATAGTAACTAAAGACAGATAGGTCCAATGGATTGGATTCCCTTATATCGTATGGGGAATGAGGCGCCGTAACCTAGTACGTCGGTAGTCGATGAATCGAGTGAATTATTATGGAGATAATAATTCATTGAGCCAGAAGGAGTTCTGACAGGTATTACTTATAGCTAACTCGATATTGGGCCTAGAGGGTCATATACCTATGGTAGGCGTTGCGATGAGTAGAGGATGAGATATTCGTCGGAGCCCCTATCTTATTGGATATCCAATAAGCCCGTAAATTATTAGATCCTGTGGATGAGATCTAATAAGAGCCAATGGAAGATTATTGGATAAAGATCCACTAATCTAAAAGCTTGGATAATTAAATGGAGATCTAATACCCAATAGGGCATGATCCATTATGGTTAAGTTGATAGGGGACCTATATAAATATGAGGGAACTAATAGTTCATAGGCTAGAGCTTTTTAGTTGTCTCTTCTATTCTCCTCCCTCTCTCCACCTCAGAGTAGGTCTAGAGTTTTGAGGAGTGTCATCGCAACCTTATTGTGTAGATCACTACTAGAGAGGAGGGCGCTTGACTTCCTCCACTCTCTCCTAGAGATATGTAGAGATTCAGGGATATACGATCTCCCTATGTAACATAATTTTTAATATACGTAGTTTTCTGTTTCGTGGATTTGCATACCAATCTTTGCACGATAACGAACACATCTTTGAGAATTATAGATTTTGTTTTTATGTTCTTCCGCTGCGCATGTGATGTCGCCCCTAGATTTCCCAACAATTAGAAGTATGTTGTTTGTATGAAAGATTGGATTTTAAACTACGTGAGTTGTGTTTTAGAAAGATTTTTGACGTCAAAATTGTTGATGCAAAAGGCGAGAAAGGACAGCAACTGTTGTTGCTCTCGCAGATTGGCCAAAGGCTACTTGCAGACTTTGCTGAGAGCTCCCTTGCTCTCGGCCTAGCCACTTACAATAGGCCACCTATGGGAAAGGGGCCATAGGAGGCCGGCAGCCTTCTGCATGTAGTGATTGTAGGGAAATCTAGGGACGACATCATATGTGTAGCGGAGGAACAGAAAATAAAAATCTCAAATTTTCCAAAAAGGTTTTCATCGTCATATGAAGATTGGTGCGTAAACCCCGCAAAACTAAAATCCACGTGTGAGATAGTGTTTTTACCTAGGGAGATCGTATATCCCTGAATTCCTATATGACATTAGGATTGGATGAAAGAGTTCAAGTGTCCTTCTCTCTAGCGGTGCTTCATATAGTAGGGCTGCGATGATGCTCTCAAATCATTGTCCAAATCTCCACACTTGCTATCTGAGGAGAATAGGAGAGGAGAATAGGAGGTGACAACCAAGAAGCTCTAACATATGGGTCTTTGGTTCCCTCTTATTTATAGAGGCTCCCAGTTAACTTAATCCTAATGGATCTTGCCCTTTTGGGTACTAGATCTCCAACCAATTACCCAAGCTTTTTAGATTAGTGGGTCTCTACCCAATAATCTCTTATTAGCTCTTAGTGGATCTCATCCATGGGATCCAATAATTTATGGGCTTATTAGATATCCAAAAAGATATGGGCTCTGGTGGATATCTTATATCTGAACCTCTTCTTGTCATAACGCCTACCATAAGTGTGTGACCCTCTAGGCCCAATATCGAGCTAGCCGTGAGTCATACCTATTAGAACTCCTTTTGGCTTAGTGAATTATTATCTCCATAATAATTCACTTGACTTATCAATTACGAATGTACTAGGCCACTACGTTGTAGTCCCTAAATGATACAAGGGAATCCAATCCTTTGAATTTATCTATCCTCAATTACTATAAACGTATAGTCCCTTATCCATCTAATATCCTAGAGATCGTATACGTGGCATGGTACTATCAGGCTCATATAGTTTTTCCTCTAGTCTCACTCTAATCGGATTCTCTTGGAGAACTCTTTCTCTCTCAATCCAAATGACCTTGACTAAGGATTTATTTGAGTAAGAACACACATGATATTTCTCTTATGATACCGAGAGCGAATGATCCTTTATCGATATTCAATAGCCCTCATAAGGTTGGCTACTACTCCCAATGACTAGTTGTATTAGATTTGAAACTTTCAAACCTATAAGTCTAGTATTAAAGAGTGGAGTACTTATACAGGATATTCTTGGTGTCTCAAGTCTAAGGACCAGGTATACTACTAGGATGACGAAATTATTGTCTAACAATGAGATATCATCAACCATCCAGCATTTCATAAGCGGATCAATCAGTAAACTCATTCTGCAATGAGTAATTATATTGTATCCCTAGTGTCCCAACATGAGCAACTATGAGACTAGTTACCTCCATCATATGGACAAGTATACAATATACCAGTCTGTCCGGTTATCTCGATGTCCCTCTCGAGTAACCTATAACTAGGATTATTTTGGGTCTGTATTTAAAGGTGAATCAGGTTCATTATCATGATCTCATCATGATCCAAATCTCATTACATATATATATATATATACATATATATATATACATATATATATACATATATACATATATATATATATGTATATACATATATATATATATATGTATATGTATATACATATATATATGTATATGTATATACATATATATATATATGTATATACATATATATATATACATATACATATATATATATACATATATATACATATATATACATATATATATACATACATATATATATATATATACATACATATATATATATATATAATGTGAGAGAATGTCATAATAATAATAAGCAAAAAGACTGCATGTCAAGTTACACGTGGCATCACTCACGTGATTAGCTTGCAGGGCACTTATGACTAACAATCTCTCACTTGACTTAAAGTCAATCACCTATGTGTCTGATCCCCATTAGACCCTTGTGATTCTCAAAGATAATTTAAAACAACGACTTTGTTAGTAGATCTGCGATGTTATCTTCGGATAGAACTCTTTCCACTACTACATCTCTTTGGGCAACGATCTCTCTAATAAGTTGAAACCTCCTCAAAACACTTTTGATGAGACCTAGTTCCCTTATTTAAGTAATCGCCCCATAGTTGTCGTAATATAAGGGAATTGGCTCCTCGCTACCTAGAACGAGTCCTAGATTTATGATGAACTTCTTCATCCAGACTCTTTCCTTTTCTGCCTCTATCACAGTAATGTACTCCATCTCTATAGTTAAGTCAACAATTGTGTCTTGCTTGAAACTCTTCTAACATACTGCTCCTTCATTCAAGGTAAACATATACCCTGAATTATATTTGCTATCATTGACATCAGATTGGAAGCTCGAGTCCTGTAGCCCTCAACCCTGAGGCTACTTCCTTCATATACTAGTAAAAGATCCTTAGTCCTTCTCAAGTACTTAAGGATACACTTTACTATTTTCTAGTGCTCCAAGCCTAGATCCGCCTGATACTTGCTCGTGACACTCAAAGCATGCGCTATATCAGGCTTGGTATATAACATAGCATACATGATAGATCCTATTGTCGATGCATAGGGTATCATATCTATGTTTACCCTTTCTTCAGGAGTCTTTGGGGATATACTTCTAGAAAGTGATATCCCATGTCTCATTGGTATGAGTATTCTCTTGAAATTTTTCATGCCCAACCTTTTGACAATGACATCTATGTACTTAGATTAGGACAAGCCAAGCATCATCTTGATCTATCTCTATAGATCTGAATCCCCAATATGTAGGATGCTTCCCATAAGTCTTTCATGGAGAAGTGTTTAGATAACTAAGTCTTTACTGTGAAGCACATCTTTGTGTCATTCTCAATTATTAGGATGTCATCCACATATAACACCAAGAAGGTAATAGCGCTTCCATTTACCTTCCTCTATATACAAGGCTCATCTTCGTTCTTAACGAAATCATAAGATCTAATCATCTCACCAAATCTTATGTTCTAATTACGGAGAGCTTGCTTTAGTCCATAGATGGACTTAAGCAATCTACACACCTTATCTGGACTATTCTTGGACACGAATCCCTCGGGCTATATGATATACACCTCCTCCTCGAGGTTGTCATTAAGAAACGTGATTTTCATGTCTATCTGCTAAATCTCATAATTATTATGTGTTGCAATAGCCAATAAAATTTAGATGAATTTTACTATAGCTACGGGTTAGAAGGTTTTGTTATAGTCAACACATTGCCTTTGACGATACCCCTTAGCCACTAACCTTGCTTTATAGATTTCTATTTTTCCATCTACTCCGATCTTCTTCTTGAAGATGCACTTACAACAAATGGGTACAATACCCTCGGATGCATCAACAAGGTTCCAAACCTTATTGGAGTACATGGAATTCATCTTAGAATTCATATCCTCTTGCCACTTCCTGGAGTCTATACTCGTAATAGCCTCCTCGTAGGTCTGAGGATTAGTATCCTCAACATTCTCTCCTTTGATATATCTCACATATCTCTAAGAAGGATGGGGTACTCTACCGGACCTACGTAAAGTCGAAACTTGTGTGCTAGGTAACTGAACTTGTTTTCTGTAGGAAAATCTAGGGGCGACATCACATGCGCAATGTAAGAACAAAAACAAAAATCCTAAATTTCCCAAAAGGTGTTCATCGTTGTGTAAAGATTTATGCGCAAAATTAGCGAAACTAAAAAACATGCGTGAGATAGTTATGTTACCTAGGGAGATTATATATCCCCGAATCCTTGCAAATCTATAGGAGTCGATGAAGGAGGTCAAGCGTCATCCTCTCTAGCAGTGATCCATACAGTAGGGCTGCAACAATGCTCCTTAAATCTCTAGGCATACTATTTAAGGAAGAGAAGGGGAGAGGAGAATAGGAGGTGACAACTTAGAAGCCCTAGCCTATGGGCATTTAGTTCCCTCCTATTTATAGAGAAACCTAATTAACCCTAATGGATCCAGTCCTATTGGGTATTGGATCTTCATCTAATTATTCAAGCCTTTTGGATTAATGAGTTTCTACCCAATAAGAGCTAATGCTCTTATTGGATCTAATCTATGAGATCCAATAATTCATGGGTTTATTGGATATCCAATAAGATAGGGGCTCTAGCGGAGATCTCATATCCGAACCTCTTTTGCACTGCTTCATATGATAAACTGATTCAATTCCTCAGTTATAATATTTTTAAATAAATTTATAATTTTTAAAAATTATTATAAATATTTAAAAATATTTTAACTATATCAAAAGTTTTTTTAAAAATCTTAAGTCAATTTACTTTGGTTATAATAGCTTTTAAATAGATTTACATGAGGATGTTTGGGTGAAAATTTGTTCTGTATTATGTTGAGAGTATTCTGAAAATTATAAAAAGGTGAGGTTTCCTTTGCAAAATCGTCTTCTATGCAAAATCGTCTCAAATAAAAATATCAAGAAAAGACGTTTCCTTTTCAATACTCCATTCTGAATTCATGTGTTTAAAGCATTCACCAACGAAGTTGACACGTATCACGGAAAATCCTCTACGCAGCCGCCTATGCAGACGGCCACGTTTCGATCGACCCGCGGCCCTCTCTCTCTCTCTCCAGTCTCCTTCCGTTCCTCCATCGGAAGCGATAAGGAAACCTCGGTGGGATGCTCGCTCGCGTTTCCGCCATGGTGAAGCTCGCGACCGCTCGGGAGAGCCGCACCTACGGCCACCTCGCCGCCCGCGATCGTTTGGAGTACATCAACGCCGGATTGTACGTACTGGCCCCCGTCCTCCTCGTCGGCGGCTTCACGGCCCAGCTCTCCACCGCCCCAGCCTTCGCCAAGTCCGGCCTCGCCCTCGCCCTCATCGGCCTCGCTCTCGTCCTCGTCGTCAACGCTCATGACCTCGTCGCGCACTTGGCCGGCGTCGACTTCTGCCTCTCCCTGGTGGAGTTCGACGTGCAGCTGGCGCTGGTGGAGTTCTCCGTACCGCTGGCGCACATTGTTGGCACCATCTTGAACTTCATCGGCATACTGTTCTTTTTTATCCAGGTTGGTAGATCATAATTAGAAGAAGAAAAAGAAGAAGCTGATGATGATGATGATGCCTTTATTTTTCTTTCAATTTCTATGTTTGGTTTTCCTGTATTTTATCTTTTGGGTATCCAATTTCATGTACGTAACGAGTGTAGATGGAGAAACGCTACAGTCCGAGGCTGGAAAGGCATGCGGTCAACACACTGATATCGGGGCCAATCTTTTGGGTCATCGGTTCCATCCACAACATCTGCCAAGTCTACGAGACAGCAAATGGCCATGTCCAGATACTACAGAAGTGTGTGCAGGTTCCCCTGCTCATGGGAAGCTTGCTCTTCTTGGTCGCCGGAATCCTCAACAACCATGATACCTTCGGGTCAATTCACACAACTTCCAAGATCATGGTAAGTAGTAGCAGATTAATTCCATTCCAACTCATCGATCTCATGTCTTCTCTTTGATTTGTGTGGGTAAAACATGATTGCAGGGGAAGAGTTGGGTTTGGTTGTGCCTGTCGGGGAGTTGTCTGTTCTTTGTGGGGGGATTGCTGAACGTGGTGAAAGTGTCCAAGATGCAGCGGAGGGATGGGGTGAGGCTTGAGAAGCTGCGAGGCACCGCGCACGAGAGCTCGGCCAGACGAAGGGAGGGTCAGCTTCCACTGATCCTGGAGAGCAGCAGAAGGAAGAAAGCAGAGGAGGTTACGCCGGTAGTGCGAATCCCTGCATCAACTCCTCCGCATTACAAGGCGGTGCCCTAATCGGAAGCCAAGCTTGAAACACCGTTTGAATTGGATTGATTAGCCTTTGGATGTGACCGTGGAATGTTGTTGATGTTGGGAAAAAAATACGACAAAGAAGAGGATAAAAAATACTATGGAAACAAATAACAAACACAAGATCAAGAATACTTTAAGAAAAATATTTAGGCTTGAAAAGTGTATAAATAGTTTTCTAAAAATGATATTTGTACCCTCTTCTTAATAAGATTGCTATGGGTTTGATGTAAATAGTTTTAGTGGATATGACAAGCCTTTAGAAGATCTGTATTGAGCAAACAATAAAGAATCTTTAGAGAGGAATTAAAGAATGTCTAACTCGATCACTTGGAGAGTAAAGAAGAAGAGCATGAAAGAGTTGTATATGTAATTTACCCTCAAATAGCTATTTATAGATATTTTTTTAAAAGATATAATTTTTAAAAATTAATTATTTTCTCAAAAGACACAATCTTTGAAAATTATAACTATTTTCTCGAAAGACACAACCTTTGAAAAATAACTATCAAAAAATTAAAAAAAAAATATTTTTTCAAATAAATCTTTTAAAAAAATTTTTTTTTTAATTTGAACAATTTATAACAATCCCCCACTTGTTCAAATTTAAAATTTTCTCTAAGTGATTAAATAGTATTTATGAATAAAGTAATATATCTTTGAAAAATAACTACCAAAAAATAAAAGAAAACACCTTTTCCAATAAATCTTTTGAAAAGAAAATTTTTTTCTTTTTAATTTGAACAATTTATAACAATCCCCCACTTGTTCAAATTTAAAATTTTCTCCAAGTGATTAAATAGTATTTATGAATAAAGTAATATATCTTTGAAAAATAACTACCAAAAAATAAAAGAAAACACCTTTTCCAATAAATCTTTTGAAAAGAAATTTTTTTTTTCTTTTTAATTTGAACAATTTATAACAATCCCTCACTTGTTCAAATTTAAAATTTTCTTCAAGTGATTAAATAGTATTTATGAATAAAGTAATATATCTTTCGATTTGAATATTACCTTAGTGTAAGCATCACAAAGTGAAGTCGAAATCCCAAATAGCATAAAAGCTTTGAATTTGTTATTCCTCGTGACAACACCAGTGATACCACACACATAAATACAACATTCTTGTATTCCTCATAAAATCTCGCTTAGCCCTAATATGGCCTTGGGCTCATCCAAGTTTATGAACTTTTATGAGAGAAACTCCAACTCTCAATCGAAGCGGCACCACTTCTAAGTTCATATAGGTGAAGTTCTTATAGTATCTTTGTCACTCTTTGAGATACTTGTCCTAACTTGACTGAACTTCATTAAGAGTATAATTAACTCAACCTCATTCGGTGACAACCAACACTTTAACATCTTTAGATGGGACTCATAAAATATTTCAAAGTGCTGAACCACTCCATATATCAATGACTTGTTCTTATCCTTTGAACTCTTCATTACTCATTTCATAATGTTGAGTAGGGTTGCTATCATTGGTGGATCTTTTATTCAAGGAGTTTTAGCCCCATTCATTTTGATGTTGATCTTACAACTTCTCTTGTAAGAGGTTTGGTGAATGGATCATCCAAATTCTCACTTGTTTTCATAAATGTGAGTGAAATAATCCCACTCTTGATTAATTTTCTCACATAATCATGTCTAAGACTTATATGTTTTGACTTTCCATTATATATTTCACTATATGCACGACTAAAGTGGCTTGACTATCACAAAGTATAGAAATTGAATTCACACTCTTAGAAGTCAATGAAATTTCTAATAGAAAGTCCCTCAACCATTCAGCCTCCTTTCCTGCATTTGCTAGAGCAACAAATTCTGATTCCATAGTTGAGTGAGTTATACACGTTTGTTTCTTGCTCTTCCAAGAAACAGCGCCACCTCCCAAGGTGAACACCCAACCAGTAGTGGATTTGTTATCTCCAAAACTCGATATCCAACTTGCGTCAGTATATCCTTCTAAAATAGCAGGAAATTTTGAGGATTGTAGTCCATAATCTTTGATTCGTTTAAGGTACCAAAGAACTCTTTCAATAGCCTTCCAATGCTCTACATTTGGATTGCTAGTAAATCTACTCAATTTACTAGCTGCAAATGCTATATCAGGTCTTGTGCACTGCGTTGCATACATAAGACTTCCTATAGCACTTGAATATTCTAATTGAGCCACTGTTCTTCCAACATTCTTGACTAATTTGATACTTGGGTCAAATGGGGTATTTGCTTCTTTGATTTTTAAGTGACTGAATTTCTCCAATACTTTCTCTATGTAATGAGTTTAACTCAAAACATATCCCCCACTATTTCTTTTTACCTTGATACCTAGTATAGTATCAACTTGCCTAAGATCTTTCATCTTAAATGTTGAAGATAGAAACCTCTTTGTTTCTACAATATCTTTCATGTTGTTGCTCACTATTAGCATATCATCAACATAAAAGCAAACTATCACCATATAGTCATCATAAGTTTTGAGATAAACACATTTATCTGCAATATTATGAACAAATCCATTAGAAAGAATTATTGCATCAAATTTCTCATGCCATTGTTTTGGAGCCTGCTTTAAACCATACAATGACTTAATAAGTTTACACACTTTATGTTCATTTTCCGGTAGAACAAAACCTTCAGGTTGTTCCATATATACCTCCTCATCGAGGTCTCCATTTAGAAATACCATTTTGACATCCATTTGATGAACATAAAGATCAAAAATTGATGCTAAAGCAAAAATAATTCTAATAGATGTGATCCTAGCCACAGGAGCATATGTGTCAAAATAATCTATTCCTTCCTTTTGTTGAAATCCTTTAGCAACTAACCTTGCTTTGAACGTTTGGAGAGTACCATTTGTATGATACTTCCTACAAAATATCCATCTACAACTAATAGGTTTGGAGGCAAAAGGTAAATCGACAAGTTCCCAAGTATGGTTTGACATAATAGAATCCATCTCATCATTAATAGCATCTTTCCAAAAAGCAGCATCACAGAAGCCATGGCTTCTTTAAATGTTTTAGGATCATCTTCCACTTGTAAAACAAGAGGAATTGTTTTTAATACTCTCTTATTAGTTCCTTCTACAAGGTAAAAAGAAATATTTTGAGAATCAATCTCATCCGATCTTAATATTTTTGCTTTTCGTACACGAGTGCTTCTCCTTAATTCATAAGATTGCTCTCCAACCTCTTGTGAACTTGATTGATGTCCAATCAAAGGAATTTTAGGTTGCTCATCAACCTTTTGAGATTTCTTCACTAGTGACTCTTCACTAGTTGAAGGATGAACATTATTATTAGAAGTCAATAAATGTTCAAAGAGCTCCACATCTCGAGATCCTATTATGATATTAGACTCCAAATTAAGAAGTCTATATGCTTTGCTATTTGAGGCATAGCCTATAAATGCACATTTGATTCCTCTAGGTCCCAATTTTATCCTTTGAGGATCATTATTCTTACAATATGCAAGACACCCCCACACTTTAAAATAACCAATGTTAGGTTGTCTTCCTTTCCATAACCCATATGGAGAGATCTTATTCTTTTTAGAGGGAATTCTATTTAAGATATGACATGCAGCCAATAAAGCTTCTCCCCACAAATTATAAGATAATTTAGCATGCAACAACATAGCATTAATCATCTCTAGATAAGTTCTATTTTTTCTTTCTGCTAATCCATTTTGCTCAGGTGTTCTAGGTGCTGAACATTCATGAATTATGCCATGTTGTTCACAAAACAAGTTAAATTCATTAGGAAAGTATTCTCCTCCTCTATCACTTCTTAAAGCTTTAATTTTCTTCCCCAATTGATTTTCAACTTCTGCTTTATATGCCTTAAAAGCATTAAAAGTATCATATTTATGTTTCAATAAGTACACATATGTGAATCTAGACATATCATCTATAAAAATAATAAAATATCTATTACCTCCTCTCGTTAATATATCATTTAATTCACATATATCAGAATGTATTAAATCTAACAAATTGGTATATCAAAATGTATTAAATCTAACAAATTGTTGGAAAAAAAATATGACAAAGAAGAGGATAAAAAACACTATGGAAACAAATAACAAACACAAGATCAAGAATACTTTAGGAAAGATATTTAGGCTTGAAACGTGTATAAATACTTTCGAAGGGTTTCTTCATCATCTTTGATTTAACACAAATTTCATATTTATTAAGATCATCAAAATGATAATTTATTAAGCCACACTTAGCCATTCTTCTAATCATGCTAATTCCAATATGTGCTAATCTATCATGTCATAATGAATAAGAATCAATAATATAAATAGAAGCAACATCTTTATTAGCTTTAGAATCATTATCAACAATAGATAATTTGACCATTCCCTCAGCGGAATAGCCTTTTCCAACAAAAGTTCTATTACGGGATAGAATTAACTTCCCGGATTCAAATACAGATTTAATTCCAGGTTTGCTAAGGAGATTCCCACTCACTAAATTTCTACTCATATCTGGTACATAAAGAACATTAGTAAGAGTGACTTTTTACCTGAAGTGAAAGTGAGTTCCACATTTCCCTTGCCAATCACCTTAGAACAAACTTCATTTCCCATTTGAATCTTTTGCCCTTCTGTGACTTCTTTGTAAGTCTTGAAGAGTCCCTTATCATAGCAAACATAGACGGTAGCACAAGTATCGTACCACCAACCAGAAACCTTGCCAAATATGGCATTCACTTCGCTCACCGTAGCGATTATATTATCATCTCCCTCAACGGAGTTGACTTTTGGTTTCTGGTCTTTTTTAAATCTGCAATCCCTAGCAAAATGACCAAGTTTTCTACAAACAAAACATCCTCCACTCTTTAGCTTCTTAAATTTTCTTTGATCCCTTTTGGGGCCAAAATGATTCTCCTTGTTTTGTTTGCTTTTGTTGGAATTCTTAGGCTGATTCACAACATTTGCTTTTATATTGCAAAAAGAGTTCTCACTCTTATCTCTCATCCTCGATTCCTCCTCGATTCGAAGATGTTTTTGAATTTGCTCCAAAGTGATATCTTTGGAGTCATACAAAATCTTCTTCTTATACCCTTTCCAAGATGAAGGCAACTTGGCTATTACAGCCCCTACTTGAAAAGGTTCAGGAAATTCAATTTTTTCAGCCTTCGATTGATTAACAATGATCTGCAACTCATGTACTTGTGCCAAGATTGGCTTGCCATCCACAAACTTGTAATCAAAATATTTAGAAATTAAAAATTTCTTTGTACCTTCTTCCTCGGCATGATATTTGAATTCCAAAGCATTCCAAATTGCTTTTGCAGATGGTTCCACCATATAAAGATCATAAAGCCAGTCCGAAAGAGCATTGAGAATGTGTCCTCTACACATGACTTTATCTTCATTTCTTTTCTTTTGTTCAGTCTTGATTTCATCGGTGTCATCGTCGGTTGGATCAGGAATTGGTTGAAGATTTGGATCAAGCACATAGAAGATCTTCAAAGCAGTCAACATGAACTTCATCTTGTCTTGCCAACGGGTAAAATTTGTTCCATCAAGAAGATCCAAACGAACAAAATCTTGATTCAATAATTTGATGGTATTTGTAGCCTCCATAGTAAATTTGTATAAACTCACAAGATATCGTTTTTAGATTGTTGGGAAAAAAATACGATAAAGAAGAGGATAAAAAACACTATAGAAACAAATAACAAACACAAGATCAAGAATACTTTAGGAAAGATATTTAGGCTTGAAACGTGTATAAACACTTTCCTAAAAATGATATTTGTACCCTCTTCTCAATAATATTGCTATGGGTTTGATGCAAATAGTTTTAGTGGATATGACAAGCCTTTAGAAGATCTGTATTGAGCAAACAATAAAGAATCTTCAGAGAGGAATTAGAGAATGTCTAACTCAATCACTTGAAGAGTAAAGAAGAAGAACATGAAAGAGTTGTACGTGTAATTTACCCTTAAATAGCTATTTATAGATATTTTCTCAAAAGATACAACTTTTGAAAATTAACTATTTTCTCAAAAGATAACACCTTTGAAAATTATAACTATTTTCTCGAAAGATACAACCTTTGAAAAATAACTATCAAAAAATAAAAAAAAACACCTTTTCAAATAAATCTTTTGAAAAGAAATTCTTTTTTCTTTTTAATTTGATCAATTTATAACAGTGGATTCGTTTATGAATCGATGGTTGTCCAGTTTGGCTCTCTCTCTCTCTCTCTCTCTCTCTCTCTCTCTCTCTCTCTCTGTTGTGCAGGCTCTTCGCGGCGCCCAACTAATACTTCAACGCCCTTGCACCACGTAGTTTACGCCATCCGCTTACTTTGCATGACACCACTCTTTTGCATGCGGTGGAGCATTCACGCGGCTATATATGCCTGCAGGAGCCTGCAGCTTCCTAAATCATACCACCCTTCGTCTTCTCCAGCTATCTTGAGCGCCATGGCTCGCCTTCTCGTTCTTCTGGCGGTCATCGCCGCCGTCTGGGTAGGGGCTGCCGCAGCGATCCTGCCATGCGAGAGGATGACGCAGATGATCGTACCCTGCGCTCCGTACTTGACGAGCCATGTGGCCGTTCCGGGAGTCGGGTGCTGCAATGGCGTGCGCTCTCTGCCGGGGATCGCCCAGACCCACAAGGACCGGGTGGTCATCTGCAAATGCCTCAAGATCGTCGCCGGCCACTTCCCCGGGATCGACAACAAGCGTGCCATGGGTCTCCCGCGCCTGTGCGGCGTCCGCCTCAACTTCTCCTTCTCCCCCTCCACCGACTGCGACAAGTGAGACCCTTCCTCTCTTCACCAGCGGTACTCGAGGTCACATCACCGTTACATGGCTCTTTGCCCACTTGCAGACTCGCAGCAGCTGAGGGACTCGAGAACTATCTGCATTAGATCTTACGGAGGTCTTCATGAACGACATGTCTAAAGCCAGTAGTCACATGTAGTCAGTGGAGGATCTCTTCAATCTGATACCACTTCACTTCTTAATGGAGATCTTCTAAAAATCTTTGCATGAACTCCAATCCTTCAGCTCCATATGTGAATCAGATACTCTTTTATTTGGGTCAAAAGGTTATTATAATTCATTAAGCTGGGGTTTGGTCCTTCCAAAGATGAAGGGGTCCAGTAGACATATAATGGATAATAACCATAATTATTGATATTATATAAAAATTATTTATTTATTGATTTTTCTTTTTTGATTTATTTTACTCATTCTTTATTTTTTTTCACTGTTCTAAGAGAAGACAAAAACCATTCCACTATATATATATATATATATATATATATATATATATATATATATATATATATATATATATATATATATATATATATGTGTGTGTGTGTGTGTGTGTGTGTGTGTGTGTGTGTATTATTGGCATAAGCAGTGGGTTTTGTTAATTTCATTGGAATATTAGGCCATAGATGGATATATTCCTAAAAAAGAGATCTCAAGAACTTACTGCTGGAGCAGTAGTTTTTGGGTTATCTCGAGAAGCGAGTTTCTGAGCTTTTCTTGTTTAGATCATTGGTCTTAATTCATAGAAAAAAAATGAACGTAAATTAATCGCTATAACTTCATCATTCTTGTCAAAAGAGTGTTGCAGGTTCAATTCTTAATATCACATCTGAATGCATAGAAAATGGCTCATAGATGCAGCAATCATCATGCACAGAAGCTATAACTTGCAGTATACGCAGCTGGGGTGGTAACATGGTGTGGAGACTCCAAGTAGTCTTATTAGCTCTCAGACCCAAATGAAGAGAGAAGATGATATAAAGACTGTTCCTAGTAGTCTGTGCAGCGATCTCTCTCCGTCTCCCTCTCTCGTTGCGCATCAGCGATATCCTCCGGTGGGGATGACATGATCCGCATTCCGTATCTACCATCCATCAATCCTCAGGGATGCTCTCCAGCATCGGTCGCCACGCATCACTGCTCGATCCTTGTTGTCCGGCCTCTGTTCTTCTTTGCAGCTCGCTCACGATCTTGGCCACCATCTCCTCCTCGCCGCGGACGTACATGGCCAGCAACTGAGCTGCCTCCTTCTTGCTCACCATCACCTTCAGCCTCATGGCTCCCTTCTTCTCACGGTCGTCTTCCTGCTTCCCTGGTGAGTTCTTCGGCTTCTTCGACGTACGAATCCAGCGTCTTGGCGAGCATAAAACAGAGAGCTTTCGTCTGCCAGTCTCGGAAGCCATGGTACTCTCAGCTTCCTGAGCCAAGCAGCCAAAGAACTTCCTCATGGGGATACAAGGAAAGAGAGAGAGAGAGAGAGAGAGAGAGAGAGAGAGAGCATAAAAAGTATAGGAAGCGAAACATAAGAGGCAATTTATAGACAACATTGACTTCACTGTTCATTGAATATGATCGAATGAGATATGTGGTTTGACGGTCAACAAGCAGAGCACACGAGGCAGCCCGCCAAGGATGAAGTTTGAATGGCTCAAATGTTGTTGCAATCCATGCATCTACCTGTGACCTTCAGGTAAAGGAAGACTAGCAGCTAAGTTTCCATGGCTCGACAACGTGAAGTTACAGTCCTCTCCAACTACACCCAACAACTCACGGATCTGTAAGCGTTCGAGATTCCAAATCGTTACGGAGGAAAAGATGAAGGTGTCAATTCTTTAGACTGACATATCATATGATGCTTGACATATATGTATGCATATGGTTTATGTTGGAAGAGGTGGGTATAATAATCTTTTCTATTGCTTTGACTATTTCATGGCACACCGGATGAGAGTTTAGGTTGGATTTCTCATGTCATTGGCATCGAACATCTCTAGGAATCGAATAGTCTAAAGCACACATGGGTGAAATCATGCAAAGACTTGGCAAGCCACAAAGAAATCTGCGTTCGCTTGCTTGCTTGCGTACGGAGTAGAGTACTCCTCCCATTTCTTAGCTGACCATCTTACATGACAGTCTACCGATTACAGCTTCACAAGGCACGCTTTCATACGAAGAAGATGACGAAAACTGTCTTGTCTGCCGTGGCGTGCACAGGTCGCAAGGACGGAATCATGTTGCGGAGGCTTTACGGCGTTTGCTTGTTCCGGCATCACGACAAACACATGAGAGCAACGTGACGGGATCGTGAATCGGACGGCTGCCCAAGGAGTTGCGTCGTCCGATCACGTGATTCGTGATCGAATTGGGTTAAAATCGATTCGACGACGTCGACGCGCCTGTGATGGAGTCCGATCCTTGCACGCTTCTTAACATGTGACTTGGGGATCCCCGCTGCGACTCACGTGCCAAGGAAGATGGGCTTAATCTGGATCCGATCGCATCGAATCGGGTCGAAATCGATTCGATTCGAGTCGACTCGACCACGTGATCAGAATCCAATCCAATCGAATTGAAATAACTTCAAGCCGATTCGACTACATAGATGCACGCATGTGATCGAGTCCTTGCACGCTTCTTAACGCATGATGAACGGAGAGGGATCCGCACCGTGCAATATTCATACTTTGATCATCATTAACTTAATAATAAATACGAGCAGTCGCCGGAGAGTGGTTTCTGAAGAGGATGAGCAAGACATGATAGAGTACATGTCGCCGGAGGAGATCGGCCGGTACCGCGCCGTCGCCCAGCAGAACTCTGTAGAGTCCATCAGGGCGGCCGAGGAGCGGTACGAGAAGGCCAAGCAAGCCGGTCCCGGGGTCCTCCACGGGACCAGAGACACCGTCGCCCATGGCCTCGGTGCTGCGGGGCTCTGGGCCGCCGCTATGGGCACCGAGGCCAAGGACAGGGCTGCTCATGGGGCTCGTGCTGCCGCTGAGTACACCACCGAGAAGGGGTCCCTGGCCAAGGATTACGCGGCTGAGAAGGCCCACGCCGTGGCGGAGGTTGCCGCGCAGCAGGCTTCTTCGGTGAAGGATACGACCGTCGAAAAGAGCCGTCAGGGGCTCGAGGTCGCAAAGGATGCCGCCGTGAGTGCAGGCGAGTCCGCCATGGACTACGCAGAGCAGGCCGCGTTGAAGGCCAAGGATGTCGCTGTGAGTACCGGCGAGACCGCGAGGGAGGCAGCGACGAAGACGAAGGACGCCACGGCGAGTGCGGGCGACACAGAAGGCAGAGGAGGCAATAGAAGCAGCCAAGAGAGCCCTGCAGGCAGGGAGAGCAAACGCGGGGCAAGCGAAGGTATACAATTGGGAGAAATCAACTAAAGCGGAAGTCTATGAAACTTGTTATAGAGCATTAAACGTTGGATACATCTCTATTGCTGGTGTAGGAAAGACTGGTATCGAAGACGGAAGAAACGAAGGAAGCAATGGAGGAACTAAATCAGCATGCAGGACAAGCTAAGGATACGGCCATGCAGACAGGAGAGCGAGCTAAAGATTACGCTGGACGAACAGCTGCCGAGTTCAAGGTAATGAAAGCTACTGTAATTACCTAAAGACTCATGAAGCACTTACTACATCATTCATCGTCTTGAGCTTGGTGATATTGATCTGCATTTCCGATCTAAAACACCTATGAACAGTTTGTTAGTACTCTGAACAAGAAGACGATGAACTGTGTTGAATTCAACATTTAAGCCTCAAATTTGGCTACTGGTAAAAACCTGGAGAGGGGACACAGAAGGATAAAGAGAAGAAACCATCCATGGCAGGCAATGAACGCGTAGGGAAGAGGAGGAAACTAGGCACGCAAAGAGCTCACATCAGAGAGTGAATGAATGCTAGTTTGCAACAAATAGCCTACGCTTCTGTGCTGTATCAGGTAACGTGAATAGATTGCTGAAGTCGTATGGATCAAATGGGTTTGTGCTACCTTTGCAGGCGTAGACGCATGCATGGTTGTGCATTGCCTAGCAGCCGGATGTGGACTTGCAATAAAGCTTCTGCCGGTTGTGATTTTGGAGTTGTAGGTGGAGGGTGCGAGCTGTGTTCTTGAGCTCCTGGAAAGCTCGCATTGTTTCCGCATCAAAACCTCCTGCAAACTGGTGGTGATCATAGAAGAAAAACCTCATTACAAGTCCATATTCGCAAGCCAAAAAAGTTTTTCTTTTTATCCATGAAATGTGATTGCTTCTGTTGAACCGGAATCACCTGGTGTACTCTGAAGGCAAATCTAACACCCTGAAGCATGAGTTCCTCTTCTTCAGGGTTGCCTGCTATGATCTCCAGCTCGGAAGAGACTCTTTTCATGTACTTCATTGCTAGTTTCCCTGTTGCTACCTTGATCTGAATGTATATATAATCATGTTATAAATTAGTTGTGAAGTCATTAATTGGCCTTTTGATGCTTCAGATTGCCAACCGAACTTGGAAAAAAAATAAAAAGAGGAATACCAAGTTGACTGACGCATCCATAAATTGTTATAGCTGTGTATGTGCCACCAGAGAAAAACCCTAAAACTCTTAGCAATGGTAGAGAGTAGCCACAAACGCTGAAGAATCAGTTTCTCTGATCATGATGAGTTCATTAAGATCACACCAAGTAACAGATGCTCGAGATTAGTATCTCTGATTTCAAACTCTAAATCAAACCGATCAACCTATCGAGTTACAGTTCTTTAAGTTCAACTTATCCAAACTGATTCCAAACCTAGCCAGTGCTTGTATCCTTTTGTGTGTAGAAAGTTTACATTTAAATACCATTAGATATCAAACTTAGAACAAATGCAACATTACACAATTCTAAATCAAACATCTGTTAGGAATGGAAGAGCAAGGAAACGATAAAAATAGAATCCTACGATGCAATTAAAAAGAATCATTTCGATCAAGAAAACCGATGTAGTATTTAAACAAGAGGATAGACATAGAACACTTACAAAATATTCCCAAATGTATACTTCTTATCTTGCTTAATGAATTATGATCCTATTTATAGGACCTAGTGGTAACTACCTCACTCCACCATGTCACCCATGATTGAATTAGGTGTAGAAACCACCCTATTACTTTTAGATCATGGGTCACTTCTTAAAACATGCCTATAACTACCTAGAACATGATAACTACCTAGATAACTACTATGAATCAATTCTCAACAACGTCCTGTTACCATATGCTTAGAACAAGAAATTGCCCAAACAAAACTTCGATAGGTAAATAAGCAGAATTTAGACATCTTCCTCACTGCGTTTTACATGTTTAACTACCTCTGTAAGACTTGTATCTAGATTGACTAGAGAAGAGGTCCATAGATATGTGGGTGAGTCAACCAAAAACTATTATTGACTACAGTCTATAATAGTTTACCTCGTATATGTCACTTGTTGATTTGACTACAAGATTGTAGCTGTCGTTGAGGCTAAATCTTGATCAGAACCACTACCAAGTTAATAAACACAATAAAAGAACGACATATTATCCCCTTTCAACACTAACCAGACTTTCCATTTAATCATCACTACCCTTTTCATTGCTAGGATTAACAGATCATGTACAAAATAATGAAATGCTAATGTAAGCCACATGGCAAGAAAGGCGCTTCCTATCATCTTAAATCCTAATCAAACTAAAACATGAACTTGTGGCCTTATGACAAAAGAACGCAGAGAACCTGACGAGATCAGTGACACTACCTTACTGTCAAGAATCTTAGAATTCACAAGTACGGTGGTGATCTACAGTGCAGTCCGTGTATGTCCTCCCTCCCCCACCCCTCTCTCTCTCTCTCTCTCTCTCTCTGAATGAAAACCATCAATGGCCCCTCGTCGATTCCTCGGTAACGTGAGGAAGCGAATGCATACGGCAGAATTATTCTTGTTGTTATTATTCTACAATTTCCAGCTAAATATCTCCAACGTAGAAGAAACAAAGTTCTGCACACTGTCATCCTGTTTCACGTGTGCGCCCCTTTGGTAAATTGGCCTATCTCCAGATCTAAGTTTGTCCTTGGCCACCTAGCGTTCTGGTCCTTTGTTCATCAAAAGAAAGATAACGTTGCACGCCATTGAACTAAGATGAAGAGACGAGCAAAGCCTGGTGAGTTACCTGGTTAACGTATCCGCTCTCCAGCATCCATTCCCAAGGAATACCAAACCCCTTGTACCTCTTCGTGGCAGCTTCCCTTGCACGTGAAAGGTTGTATACACCTCGCTCCAATCTATCAAATAATATTAGCATTCTCAGTTAATAACCTGGTTGGAAACAGAACAAAAAGGGAGGGTGGGTGGGTAATGAATACTTGTCCAAGAGCGACTGCATCTTCTTGAGAGAGGAAGAGCAGGGCTGGCGAGGGTCGTCGCGGAACGACGACGCCTCCGACTCCAACTTCTTGAGGTCGCAGTAGCCGAAGGCCGCCTCGCGCATGGCGTCCGCCTTGTGCTCCGGCCACTCGAAGTGCTTCAGCACCGCTCTCTCGTCCACCTGCGACGTTCATCACCCGATAAATCAACACACCACATCAATCTATTTGCCCAAAACAGAGATTCTGAAGAAGAATACGAGGAAGGAGAGCTCGTCGTCGAGCCATTTGACGAAGGTGACCACGTCTTCGACGTTGGCGAACGCCGCGTGCTCCACTTCCTTGATTAAGAATCTAATGAGGTCGCCCTGCGTCTCCACGTCCGTCTTTATCTGCAATTAATCGAGCAATTAAGACCGCAATTAAAAGAAGTGGACAAAGTAATTAACCCTTATGGTTCCGATCCGCTGTTTGATAACTGGCAAGATGTGTAAAGAAGCACCAACGAGTTGTTGCCACGTACACATGAGTACAACGAAACACATGTACCAACGGTCAAGTGGCACCGGTGACGGTTTCGAGGGAGTGGGGGAGGGGAAGGGGACTTACGGCGAGGAGGTGCGCGGAGCGGTTCTCGATCTCGCCGATCATGTCGCGCGCGTTGGAGACGGATGCGGCGGCGGGAGGCGCCTCCTGCAATCCGCCGCAGGACTCCCTCCTGGAGTCCCGCCGCATAAGGGAGTGGTAGAATTCCACCACCTCCGGCACCCGCCTCACGCTTGCTGCCGCCGACCTGGACCCCAGCGTTGGCGGCGGGGGAGGTGGAGGCGGAGGAGGTGGCCGCGCTCCGCCTTGCGGTGTGGATTTTACCGGTGGGGCTGGCGGCGGGATCGGCGGGAGGCACGCCAAGCTGGGGCCTTTGCTTGTTGCGACGCGGGACGTGGTATGGGAAGAAGACGACGAAGAAGATGAGTTCGAGGGGTTACAGGACATCGAAGGCGTGGGCGGGGGTTTTGGAACCCTGGATGCTCGGGGTCTCAAGACCTCTTCCTTGTCGCCGCCGTGAGGCTGCTGATGCACCCCCTCGATGACCCCTCCATCCGCCTTCGGATTTCTGCATTCTGGCCTTTGGACCTCTTGATTGGGAACAATGTTGGCGGATTTGGGTGGTTTGCGCAGGCTTTTGAGGAGATTCGATCTCGCGGAAGCGTCAATGAGGCCTTGGAACCTCTGCGACGACGAGCACTCGTCCATCTCCCCTGTCCCGGCGCATAGCCGCCTCGAGTCGCCATTGCGCTGCTCCGAAGCCGCCTTCTTCAGCTCGTCCAACTCTTTTTCGAGATCATTGATCCTCCTCTCCCTCCGCTGGTTCTCCTCTTCGCCGCTCCGTATCTCAGAGCTCAAGCCCTCGACTTCGTCCTTCAGGGCCCGGTTCTCCCCCTCCAGGCGCTCGATACGGTCACCGGCCCGCACCAGCTCCTCGCGCTTGTCGGCGATCTCCTTCTCGAGGAAGGGCACGATGGCGACGGTCTCCCTGAGGAGCTTCTGCTCCAGGAGCTGGGTGCGGAGACGGGACTCCTCCTCCTGGAGCTCCTCCACCAGGCGAAGCAGCTCAGCGACGTAGGGCGGGCGGGGCTGGACCTGGCCGGAGGCGCGGGGGAAGTAAACGCCGAAGGATCGAGCGAACGCGGCGGTCGTCGTCTGATGACCCCCCTCCGCCGCCGGCGACGACTTTTGGGAGACCGGGGAGGAGGAGGGGGAGCGGCGGGGCGTCGCCATCTTAGGCGTGGCGGGGCTGCGACGGAACCCCATGGCGGCCTTCACCTTTCCCGCGACCATCATTCATAAGCCTTGCTGGGTGTTGTTGCGCGAGAGAGAGAGAGTGAGGACTTCTCCTCTGCCGCTGCTTTTGTTTCGTTTTGCCGGGTGATACAGTGTTTGAAATAATGGCGATGTAAAGGGTCAAAGGTGGGAAAAGCATGGTGTTCTGTTGTCCCTTCGACTCTATATGCGTTATTGAGTTCCAAATTTCTACATATGGTGTATGTGAATGGATGCATAAAGCTAGAGCGGAATAAAAATTTGAAAGCAGAGAAAAAGTCACCGAAGCGGGCGCGACAGCAGGCTTTGCAAAGCAAAGCGAGCGCTGGGCGATCGATTCGGATTCAGGTGTCTGCCCGCGTGCGCCATGATGTCGAATTCTATTCAAATTAGCCTGGCCGTAGCCCATGATGGCCCCCGTTGTTACTGGGAAATGCGTGGTTGGGCCCGAGACAAGCAATGACCATCGCGGACCATCCAACGGAGGAACGGGCTCAGGTGTGTGAGAGACCATCGCGTTCCCTGTCTGGGTGATACAGGCGAGCTCCAGCCGCCAAATGATGCACCTTTGGGCCCCGCTCGACCACCAATGGAGACCTGCTTGCCGTGTTGGTTGACCATATTTCTTTTTCTCCATTCCTTTCTGTTCCTTTGTGTCTCTCGTATACTAAAAGAATTCTGTGATCATCTTCTGCAAGCGCATTTATCAGTCTAATTTAAAATATATAATAATCTTTTTTAAATTACCTAAACTTTTAAATGATTAAAAAATTTAGTACCATATCAGGGAAATATTTATTTGCTTCCCACTTATTCTTCATTCGAACATGCATTATATATTTAAAATTTTATATATTTTTCCAGTAATTCGAATATAAAGAATCAAATTAATCAGTCAATATGAAGAATGAATAATCTTTGAAGTAGAATTTATTTACCAGCGGAAATCAGAGAGGGATTTGTTCACTAGCGGCTGGTCTTTCCCAGCTGAGCAGGAATCTTTGCATCAACGGAATCCAGGCCCAAAGGCAGCAGGATGCGAGCAGATATGATGGGCACGCTGTTCTCTCGTTCCTTTCTCTTCTCTTTTAGCCTGCCTTTCCTCGACTTCGTAGCTTTCCTGTTGCAGAACCCATCAGATAAAGCGTTAAAAGCTGATAATGGAGAAGGTTGCAGTGGTTGGCACCACCAACTCCTAGAGAGGTATAGCTGACGAGGTCTCGTGATTTGGAGTCATGATCACAGTGTGTCTGTGATCTTAAAAGTGGAAGCTGTGGACATAGAGTCAAAATCGAGAGGAGAGTGAGACCGAATACACAACTGTGGTGGTGTACACATACTTCCAGGAGGTAAGCTTGTACTTCGAGCTCCTACCGGTGTGATGTGAGCAGGTCCTTCCGATTCCCTATATCAGAGCCGTTCATTGACATGTGAATGGATCCGTAGATCCTTGGACCAAGTGCACATGTGACACTGCAAAGTCATGAGTACTACCGAGAACAAACTATTCCTAGCCTCCATGAAACACAGCCGTCATGTTTTCCTTTTCGACTAGACATATGATCGAACACCTTAAATGCGGTTTGTTGTATTAACCATAGTGATCATATGATCGCTTCTATGTAGAACAGAGGAGGAGGAGAAGACTCACCGCATTTGAAAGGATTGATGATGCTTCCGCCGGAGCAGAGTATTGTGGTATCAGGACAAGGCGTTGAACCTCATCATGTACCCGGTTCTGGAGCCGTGGTCCTCCGGATTGCAGGTCTTATAGAGCGTCAGGTAAGGCGGGAAGCCACGCCGTGGCCTATCAATCTCCGGATTGCACCAAACCCTATCACCGACATGGTTTCGATCACGACCATGCCGTTCGCGACGACTTGGGTGACATGGTACGTGAATACTCACTTCCGATACGAACCTACCGGTGAAGAGATTTGCCCAAGAAGTCCCTGCAATCTGCAACCTCGGATGTCAAGCTTGGATTGCGGACCGCACACCCAAGACGACGATGGGGCAAACGGCCCGATTGCGACCTTGCAGCGCGCCGCCAGCCGGAGAGCAATAGCTTCACCCAGAGGGCCTCGTTCCTGGAAGAAGTCGAACGGGAGGGTTCTGACAGACGACGGAGTCGACCTTCTCGGCCGTGTGTCGGCGGGTGGTGCGACAGCACGATCAAGCAGATCGGAGATCGAGAGTAAGCATCTCGCGAGCAAATAAGCAAACGCAGACGGCGGATAGGGTGAAGTGATTGATCGATACTTCGTGTGTAATGATTTGATGCGATCACCGACTGTAATGATACCAATCGAAACCAGAAGCATAAAATAAATAAATAGTAATAATTTTTAAATAACACCTTAAATATTAATTTGATGAATAATGTATCTATTAATTTAAATATTTAAAAATTCATTCGATATATTTTCGAAAGTGACTCTGAATTCTATATTCGTAACTTATCGTTAAAAATAATATTTTTTAAATAACAAAATTTATTAGTCATATTGATTTGAGCTTAAAGTAGGATTCCCATTCACTGCAGGTGATAGGATTTGCAATGAGGCCAATAGATACTTGCTTGGGACAAGAAAATAAGCAATTGGGCCTATGATCCTAATTCACATGGATCTCAGTAACTCAAGGATTATAAGCATTAAAAATAGTTATATAACTTATTTTTCTCATAAAATATTGAATTAGTATCAAATTATGTTAACACGGAGTCATCGATTTTAAAAATTCATTAGAGCCAAGGTTCATTAAAAAAAAAAGTGAGTAAAAAAATATATTAAATATTATTATAAAATTCTTCTAAATTTATGTGAGAGAATGAACAAGAAAATTTATGTTTGAGTGGGGATAACTCAAGCATCTTATATATAATTGATCTTGTATGGTGAATAATTTAACCTTTTTCATGAATATAAATAAAAAATTATCAACTCATATTAATCTTGTGTGTACTTTTTAGTATATTTTTTATTATTGATCTTTATTTTTTATTTTAAAATTTTTCTCTCTCTTCCGAAAGGTGAATAGGAACCTTGTAACGAAGGTGATGAGGATTAGAAAAGACTTCGACTGAAGTTGATAGTAGTACAACCTCCAATATAATCCAGATCAAATCCTAGCATAGACTCGTCATACCTAAATACTAGGTCGGCTTTGATACTAAATGTCTATATCAAATCGTATCATAGGCTCACCATTCTTAAATATTTAATACTAAATATTATGACCGGTCTGATAGGTTAATTGGTCTATCAACTTCATTTAGTCTAAACCACTGATCAAAATACTGA
Source organism: Musa acuminata AAA Group (assembly GCF_036884655.1). Classification (NCBI taxonomy): domain Eukaryota; kingdom Viridiplantae; phylum Streptophyta; class Magnoliopsida; order Zingiberales; family Musaceae; genus Musa; species Musa acuminata. Next base: position 437,179 of record NW_027021350.1, on the reverse strand, counting down.
AATTGATAGTAATATACTTATCAAATTCTTATAAGTCAATTTAATCTCATTGGCACTAATTAGGGTGTTACATAAATAGATATCAATAACTAGAATTCTCACCACCATAGATATTATTTTTGAGTTTGGACAGGCTCTGGGATGGAATGAACTGGCTTTGGTTCGGTGGTAAGGATGGATGGATGTGGCTGGATCAAGGAGAAAGGAACGCTTAAAGGGGTGTGGGTGTGGATGTGATAGAGAAGAAAGCCAACGCAGTGTAAAGAGGTATGGTCATGCATCATCTGATTCCTCGTGCTGGAGGCAACGATGAGAAGAATGGGAAGCCATGCACTGCATTCACACTGTAAGCCACTAGCCCCATAGGTTACCCTCAAACTACGAAAATGATGACATATGATATAATACTCTTATTTAATTAATATTTATAAAATAAAATTTGATTAACATAAAAAATCACCTATGAATTTAAATTTATTCATCAAATATATTTATGTAAGAGTTCAAATGATATGATCCATATGTCAACACCATACGCTAACGTATTAACTCAACTTTGATTGACACGATCATTCATCGTCACATTCACGTCTCATAGACGCCCTCTAAAAATATTATATGAAGGGTAGTTATGCATTCCCAAATTCGACATAAGTTGATGATAGTTATGATCAAACTTCATGCCCTCATTATTATATGAACCGCATAATGAGCGGGAGTAACGATCTCAATACCAACTATAAAAAGGGGATGCACATAGAATAATTTAAGTTTGACTTATCCGACTAGATCACTAACTTAAACTTCCAATGAGCATCATCGAAAGTGCCCCCGACATGGTTTTGCAATGGTTCAAATACTACTTGAAGGAATTCACCTTGATACCTACTTGAGAAGGGATCTAGATTGGATTTGAATCAATATCCAACTCCAACAACCAAAACATGCTTTCACAATTACAATAACCAAAGCGTGACACATAGATCTTGGTCGACTAGATCTAGAGTAAAATCTTCTAATTGTATAGAGTAAAAACAAGTAGAGGAACTAAAGCATTCTTTACTATTTTTGAGCGTGAGAGATCTCATCTGACATGCTTTTGGTGTAAGTCATCAAGAATTTTACGCACGAGGCTTATCAACCTCCAAATCTAAGTCAACATCAACCACTTCAAGAAATGTCGGTCTAGAAATCCACATCAAAAGAGAATTTATTTGGAGTTCGAAAGTTAAAGACGACCTCATTAATATTCACAATGTTCATTAAGGATGTGAATGATGTAGATAATAGAATAGGTGAATTGAATAAAGAATCAATGTGCAAGCTAATGTTAATTAGCATATGTGGATTCCGAGGATGATCCATATAATATGATTATGTGACCTTTGTACTATGAACTAGACTTGATTATTATATAAATTTTTATGTATCTTTAAAAAGTAATTTTTTAATTTTTTTTGCCTCCACAACGTAGTTATTAAGGTTTCAAATATATATATATATATATATATATATATATATATATATATATATATATATATATATATATATATATATATATATATATATATGTGGGACAATGTTGTTTATGTCCGAGTCTATCCAAGGTGGTTTCTGTATAGTCCAAAGTAGTTTTGACGCATATGTATAGAGGTAATCGAAGTGTGACTGAGGTACCTCCAAAGTAAAAATGCCAGTCTCATGATGTGTCACTTGCACAAAGACCAAGGTTAAAAGAGATTTTCTGATATAATCTTTCTAACATTCAAATTAATAATCCAAGATAAGTGAGAGTGATCATGAGTGATAAAAAATAATCACTCCTTGGTCATTATGCTAAAAGTAAGTTTTATACCTAGTCATAAAGGGATAGTAAAGGAGTTAAATATTATATGGGGAGGTAGGCTTTAACCATTTCTAACAACCTATCTTTATCTTATTATCTATATAAGTGACAACGAAGGAGGCAGCGCACCATTACTTATTGTCCACACAGGTGGACCAAAGAAAGTAGGTCTTGTCTCTCCCTTATTTGCTTGGTCGTCATGTGAAGGTCACATGTCAAATGATAATTGGTCAATCATATTCCTCCATCATTTTATCTCCTTTGAAAGTATGTTTTAAAAACTCTTCCGGAGAGACCCCAAAGTGTAGCTATCAACTTATCTAACATGTGTGTCATGTAGAGATGGAGGGAGGAGTCATCGAGGTACTTGTTTTGAGTAATAGAAGATATGGTTGGCCTACTTAATTTGTCGAGAAACCAACTTCAGGTAGTGGAAGCTTGCTCTCGAGAGATTTGTTATAGGAGCCGAGGCATTCTCCTCTATTACTCGTTACTAAGGCGGGTTGTGGGAAGAGCCAAGGTGAGCATCTCCTCTGCTCATCATTGAGTGACCTATGTCAAGTGACGGGTCCATTGTCAAAGCACTAAGGAATCTATGTAGGCCTATAGCGGGGATGCTACAAAGATCCCACATTGTTAACCTACACCTTCTTTTTTACTCGTCGTTGAGGCAAGTTGTGAGAGGAGTCAAGGTGAGAGTATCCTTTACTCATCGCCAAGGGCCTATGTTAGGCAACAGAGGGGGAGGGGGGGGTGTGGGGGGTTTGGGTGGTGGGAATGGGGATTGAATTAGTGCTATAGCAATTTTAACCAATTATAAAGTTCGATCATTAAATTCATATCTAAAATACGATTAACCAAAAGTAGGTTACAAGTAAAGTAAATCAATAAGTGATAGAAAATCAAGGTAAGAGAAGAAATGCAAACCGATTTATAGAGGTTCAATCGTCTCGACCTATGTCCACTCCTAATTCCTCTTCCCTCGAGACCATCGACTTTTACTACCGATCGTCTTTCCAACAAACGAAGATTAACTACCCTTGTTATAACTCTTCTCCTTTTAACATGCTTAAGAGAGAACCTCCACACTCATTTTTTTACAAGAGATCTCACCTCCTATAATTTAAAATCACCTATAAACTTAAGAAAGTGAAAGAGACCGAAACAATGCTTAAAGAGAGAGTTTATAACTCAAGAATTAGTGTTCCATCAACTAAGCATGAGTGGGATATTTGTAGACCTCAAAAGGCCTCAAGAATGAAGCTAAAAATTTAAATCCTTGAAATTTTAAGGTACTAACAGTACTATCACCAACACTAGGTGGTACTACCACCATCATGGGGCTAAGAATCCAAGCTCTGGTGGTACCACCATCGGTACTGTTGAAAAAGCACAAACAGTGCTTTTCGGCTCTTAAGTGATGAATCTTGAATTTTTGATAATGAAATCAATTGATGAGTTTATGATCTAATATGTATTTTTAGTGACAGGACTAACTTTGATCAAAAAAGGCAAATCGATTAAAATAGAAAGAATCGGACGTTAGGTTAAAGTGAACATGTCAGAAGATTGGACATCAACCAAAGGATCGATCAACGTGTCGGCAGAAGGACTTGGTACCATGAGTTTGGGCATTCGATCGAAGGATCGGATATTGCACCAAGGAGATCGAAAGTTGCGAGAGGTCAATATGCCGATTAGGTAATATGCCAAAAGAGAGGATGATATGCCGAATGATCGAAAGAAGCGCTCGATGAACCAATGACATGCCAAACAATATGGAATTATAGTCTTGTAATCAATTGTGTCTTAATTGGTCATAGTTAGGTTGCAATTGAGTTAGTTTTTTGTGTAACTATGCTAACTCAATTAGGGCCTTATTGGGCCTGAGTTAGGGCTATTTTGGGCTAAGAGAAAAGTCCATTCAGTGATCTAAAAATTGGGTCCAACGATGGCACCGTTGGTCCAGGTGGTGGAACCGCCAGTAGCTCAATCTCGAAGACATAGTCTCTGAGACTATGTCAGGTAGTGGTACCGTCTAGTGTCAGGTGGTGGTACCACTTGATGTCAGTATTACAACGGGTGGTACCGCCAATATCCCAAAATCTCGAGGATTTAAATTTTGGCTCTAATTTTTAAAGCTATTTAGGTTCTATAAATATCCTAATCTTTCCTACTTAACAAAGCAAGAAAGTAGAATAAAACTTTATGATTCTAAAGTTGTAAACCCTTATAAAGTGTAAAGTCCCTACTCTTAAAGTTTAAATACTATTCTAAGGGAGAGTATGAGGAAAACTTTATAAAAAGTGGGTATAAAAGTTCTCTCACGAGCCTATCAAAATGAAAAAAAGAGTTGTAAGAGGATAATTGATCTTCACCAGTTGAATGAAGATCGTTAGTGGACACCAGTAACCTCAACGGAGGAGGAATCGGGAGTGGACGTAGATCACGATAACCGAACTACTATAAATCTGGTGTGCTCTTTTCTTTTACTATTTATCTTTATTGCTTACTGATTTTATTGCCTATTACATTCTATAAACATTTTCAAGTTAAGTATCTTTCCAATTCGGGGTTTATTGAATGAGGTTTTTTCTAAACCGATGTTTCTATGAAAGCACTAATTCACCCCCCCCACCCCCTCTTTTTAGTGTTGATTTCGGTCCTAACATTAGGCAGTACTACTGCCTAGGCTTGGCGGTACTACCATTGGCACTACCGAAAAAGCACAAATAATACTTTTTGGCTCTCAAGCGATACTACAACTTGAGCTTGGTAATAGCACTGCCTAGGCTTACTTTAGGTCACCAATTTAGCCTTCTAACAAGCTCAATTAGGCTCTGGTTAAGTCTAATGGGTTTCTTGATAAGTTGGCATGAGGTATCATCAACCATCTAGTATTCCGTGAGTGGATCAATCAGTGAACTCATTCTCCAATGAGCACATGCACTATATCTCTAGTGTCCCTACACGACCAGCTATGAGACTAGCTGCCTCCATCATATGGACGGGTATATAGTACACCAATTTATCTGGTTATCTCGATGTCTCTCTCGAGTATCCTATGACCAAAATTATTTAGAAACTGTGTTTAAAGGAGAATTGATCTCATTATCGTGATTTCATCACGATCCGATTCATATTGCATAGATTCATGGACATCACAATATATATATATATATATATATATATATATATATATATATATATATATATATATGTGTGTGAGAGAGAGAGAAGCAATATAAAGTGAAATAATATTATAATAATAATAAGTAAAAAGATTGTATGTCAAGTCATACGTGTCATCACTCACATGATTGGCTTGCATGACACCTATGATTAGCAACAACACCTCAATTCACCCCCACATACTCCCCAATTAGTTAGTTTTGTCAAATGTAAACATCGACATATAGTTAAAATTGGTCTCACGCTTCTACATTAAGCATCCTTGCCATCAACTGTTTGGTCAGCAGCTTTTCATATAATAGTATATCTCATTAATCATATGCTCACTCTAGTCCTATAATATCAGTTATAATTTAAAAAATTATTTTACAAGCTTCCAAACCTTCATAAACTCAAAATCTTTGGCTATTTATGTTATCTATGGCTACATCCGTATGCCTCAAATAAGCTGACACTATGATCTAAGCCTTGCATTTTAATAGGATACTCTATTGAATAAAATGTTTTTCGATACTATGAACCCTAAACTCAAAAAGTCTCTGTATCACATCATGTTATTTTTGTGAAGTCTACTTTTTCTTTTCAAAACCATGAGTATCCTACCTTGCAAGCTACTTCAACAAACATATATCACTGGAGTATCTCTCTGACCTTGTCACACAAACCTCCCACAACACCATCTAGTCCTTACCCTCAAGATCTGCACACTATTGTTACTCAAGTTCAATAGCTCCTTTCTCCACTCCCTTCTTCGGAAGTTTCCGCTACTGATGTAGCAATACCCTCGGCAACACCTTCTCCTAGACCTAGTGATATTGAAGTGTCATAGGCTAGCTCAGCTCATATCAATGTCTGACCATCGGCTATACCAACAACACAATCTACCACTTCTATAGCCCCTAGACATCCAATTACAACACACTCCAAAAGTGGTATTTTCAAACCACGTTAAGTCGTTGACCTGCATGCCATAACAAACTCCTCCCTTGAGGCTAATGAACCCACCATAATCATTCAAGTTCAAAAATCTCTTCACTAGTATAAAGCCATATGTGAATAATATGATGCTCTCGTCCATAACTCTATATGGACCTTAGTATCCTTTCATTACAAATAAAACATCATTGGGTGTAAATGAGTTTTTTAAAAACGGAACCCAGACGGATCCATTGTCAGATATAAAGCAATAACCTAGTGTTAACTTCACAAAGACATTTAGTCCTATTATTAAACCTACAATAATCTGATTTATTCTAAGTTTGACCATCTTAAAAGATTAACACCTATGATAACTGGACGTTAACAATGCCTTTTTTATAAGGGACTGTAACTGAAGATGTCTTCATATAGCAACCTCTTGGCTTCATTCATCATCAATATCTAAGGCATGTCTGCAAACTACAAAAAACTATTTATAAATTTCGTCAAGCTCCAAAAGCTTGGTACACTGAACTTGGCTCATTTTTGACATTAATTAGCTTCAACAACTCCAAGTCTGATACCGCATTATTCCTACGACAATAAAATGGAGGCACAATACATCTTCTAGTGTATGTGGAGAATATTATTGTCATGAGCAATGATCCTCTAGAGATTCGAACATTCTTAAAGCAATTGATCGATCGATTCTCTCTCAAAGATCTATGAACTTTGAGCTACTTTCTAGGAATGGAAGCAACATTTATATCTTCAAGTCTCTTCCTATCATAAAAAATATATATTCAAGATTTATTATCATAGTCAAATATGTAAGATGCAAAAGAGGTTACAACTGTTGAATCTCATATTTTGATGATGAAACCAATTGATAGTATTTATGATTTGATCTGCGTTTTAAGTGATGTAGGATGCTTTGATCAGGGAGAGACAATTAAAGTAGGAAAAGAATCATGTTGGGCCGAAGAAAAATATGTTAGAAGATTGGACGTCGAGCCGAAGAATCGATCGACATATCGACAGAAGGCTTCGGGCCATGAGTTCGGGCATCAAGCCAAGAAGAGCAAAAATTATGCTAAGGAAATCGGAGTTGCGGAGGTCAACTAGCCGATTGGGCAAGAGGCCGCAAGAGAGGACAATGCGCCAAAGAATCGGACGAAACATCGAGGAACCAATGATATGCTGGACAACATGATTCAAGCTTTGTAATAATTGTCTAGATCGAAGTAGGTTTTTATGTGTGTAGGATTAACTACAATAGCAAGGCATAAAGCAAAATGAAGTCTCGGAGTCAAGAATGCAATTTCGTTAGGAGTTCGAGAGTTCGTTGGAAGTCCGGACATTCATTGGAAGTTCTACATGAATTGACCGAGAAGTCTAGGAGCTTGCCAAAGAAGCTTGTTGAAACTCGCTAAAACGATCATCGTGAAGTCTAGGAGCTTATCAGGAGTTCGTTGGAACATTGTCGAGAGATCGTCGAAAGATCGTCAGAAGAAACCTAGACTTACGGACTTTGTTTAACTTAGTAAATATCTTGAAATTTATAGTTAGCACATAGTTAGGATTAGAATTGGGCTAACCCAATTAGAGGACAGTTGGGCCCAAGTTTGGGTTGTGTTGGGCCAAAAGAAAGGCCGAAACAATGACCAAACAAGTGAAACCGTTGTGGCACAGTCTCTGAGACTGTGTCAGGCGGTGGTACCACTAGTCTAGGCGATGGTACCACTTAGACATAGTCTTATAGATGGTGGTACTACCCAGTGTCAGGCTGCAGGCGGTGGTACCGCCCGTTCCCTGAAATTTCGGGGATTTGAATTTTAGCTCCATTTTTGAAGTCATTTGAGGTCTATAAATACCCTAGCTATTCCTATAGGGAGAGGAAGAAAAGTGAACAAAAACTCTATCTTTCTAGAGTTGAAAACCCTTGTAAAGTATAGAGTCCCTCCTCCTAAAGTTTAGAGATCATTCTAAGGGAGAGTGTGAGGGAAGTTTTGTAAAATTAGGGTGTAAAGGTTCTCTCCTGAGCCTGTAAAAGGAGAATAGAGTTGTAAAAAGGAGATCGATCTTCGCCTATTAAAGAAAGATCATTAGTGAATGTCGGTGGCCTCGATGGAAGAGGAATCGGGAGTGGATGTAGGTCACGATGACCGAACCACTATAAACTTGGTTTGCATTTACTTCTTACAATTTACATTTACTGCAAACTGCCCTTCTTTACTCTCACTGCTCTACTTCCTCATTACACACTTACGTATGTGTTTTAAAGTTAAACATATATTTGATCGGTTTTAATCATATGAAGATTTTTCAAACCGACGTTTTTATCTGCTGCACTAATTCACCCCCTCTCTTAATGCCGACTCGTTCCTAACAGTTGGTATCAGAGCCATGTATGTTTCTCATTTGGTTTAACACCCAAGAAAAATGGTTATTTTTGGCTTTCAAGATGGTCACTCTCTCAATCATCCTCCCTTGTTCAATGGGACGGACTACACATATTGGAAAACTCGAATAAGAGTTTTCTTGCTTTCTTTGGATTTGAACTTACGGAATATTATCGAAAGCAGTTTTCAAAGGTCTTCTCTTCCAATGAACCATTGGAATGATTTAGAGAAGAATACTTTTTCTTTAAATGCTAGAGCTATGAATGCTCTATTTTACACTTTAGACAAAAACAAATTTAATTATGTTTCTATATGCGAAACAGCTTTCAATATTTGGCACACTCTTGAAATCACACACGAAGGCATTAGTTGAGTAAAAAATTCTAATATAAACCTTTTGATGCATGATTTTAAATTTTTTTGGATAAAGCCAAGCAAGACTATTGGAGACATGTACACCTGTTTTACGGATGTCATCAATAGTCTAAAAGCTATTGGTAAAAGTTTTTCGAATCTTAAAATTTTGAATAAAGTTTTACAATTGTTTTTTAAAAATTGGGATTAAAAAATAACAGCAATACAAGAATCAAATAACTTAAACTATTTTCCAATCGAAGAACTTATCGGGTCTTTGATGACCTACGAAATGACCAATATGATACATAACGAACTTGAGAACAACCTTTCAAAGAACAGAAAGGATTTGACACTTAGAACAAAAGAAAACCACTTGAGAGAAAACTCAACTGATGGTGATAATGATGATCGTGATGATCGAACTCTTAATATTAAAATTTAAAAAGTTCATAAAACAAGAATCAAAAATTGAAAATGAACTTAAAAAGAAGAGGTTGCCAAAGAAGAATAAAGCATTTTGGGATAAAACGAGTACCTCTGAAGATGAGGAGTAAACCAAAAAAAGGCGAGGTGGCGAACTACTCCTTCACGGCTTTCCACGACGAGGTAACCAAAAACCCTTTACTTTATTTCAAAATTACATGATGTTTTTCATGAGTTATCTTTAAATTTAGAAATATATAAAAATAAAAATAAAAGGGGATCATGCATTTCTTTTACTAGCTAATTTCGAAAATGATAATGATAATTGCATGTTTCATGAAAATACAACAAAATATAAATCTAATAATTAATCCTATGTATGCTTTTAATAAAAAATAATATGTATCTAAATTGATGATTTTTTAATGTGATTAAAAATGCTTCATGTTTAATGAAATCATGCTTGATGATTTAATAATGTATAATGATCATGCTTAATGAGTTTATATTTCAAAATTATACATGATAATTCTTATAATTTATGGCTTATCGATTTGTACCATAATGAAAGTTACATTTTCGGTTTTAAAAATGATGCATGTTTTGATTTGGCATAAATGAAAAAGACATGCTTATATGAAATAATATAAGTATCATATTTGACGATTTTATATTTAAATTATGCATCATGATTTGAAGTAATTATTGATCTTGATGATTTCAATAATGAGATTTACTCTTTCGATTTTAAACCATGATGTATGGTTTTCATACGAAAAATTTGAGCATGTTTATATGAAATCAATCACTTAAATCGAAACAACTAAAACGAGGAAAATATTTTTTATAAAATTCCTTTTTCTCTATCTTATTGATTTTAATGAATCTATTTGTATCATTTTTGTGAATCTCTTAAAAGTAACTTTGTTGATTTAACAAGTTGAATGATTTGAAGATAAATGATGATTTTTCTCTTGATTATAACTTGTGAGATTTTTTTTATGAATCATCAACTTGATTTCTCAATATTTGATGCATGAGATTTCTTTATGAATCAAGATCTTATTTTTGAACTTCTATGTTTCTTCTTACTATTTTTCTAAAAAGAAAAGATTAATGAATCTATCTATATCCTTTTTATGAATCTCTTGAAAATGATTTTGATTTAATGATTTGAATTTGAATGAGCTTTATCTTGATTTTTCGAGATTTAAAAATTACTGTAAAAGAAAAAAAATTATAAAATTAATTTCTTCCCTTCTTTTTGACAATGACAAAGTGGAAGAAAGAACTAGTTCTAAAATTATGTAAAATTTGCTAGTTTGCATGGTGCAAAATGTGTTAGCTTGCTTAATGTAAAACTTGCTATCTTACTAGCTTTATATCAAAAAATTACTAGATTGCCCATCTCAAAGGAGAAGCAAAGAATGCTAACTTGTATATTTTAAAAAGCAAAAGTTTTTTTCTTGAACACTTCAAATATTGCTAACTTACATTTTTTAAAAACGATATAAAAATTTGCTAGCTTGCATAATGTAGAACTTGCTATCTGGAATATCACCAAGACTTGCTAGCTTGCAATCTCGAGAGAAGCAATAGTGCTATCTTGCCTATCTCAAGGAGCAAAACATGCTAAACTTGCACATATAGCAAAATTTATAAACTTGCAAAACTCAAATTTTTACTAGTTTGCATGATGATAAAACTGAAGAATATATTTATAATGCAATAATTTGAACTATAATATGTCTAAAACTTGAAAGTTGCACTTCTAATTTTTGTTGATGACAAAAGGGCAGAAGTATGATGTTATGCATAAGTTTATGATAACATGTTACTTGGATTTTTGAATTCAAGAGTTCTATCAATATGACATATTGCTAGGGGGAGTTAATGTTAACTCCATCATCAATTGGTTATCGTCATCAAAAAGGGAAAGATTGTTGAATCTTGAATTTTAATTATGAAACCAATTGATAGTATTTATGATTTGATCTGCGTTTTGAGTGATGTAGAATACTTCGATCAGGGAGAGAATTAAAGTAGGAAGAATCATGTTGGGCCGAAGGAAAATATATCAGAGGATTGGACATCGAGCCGAAGAATCGATCGACGTATCGACAGAAGGCTTCGGGCCATGAGTTCGAGTATTAGGCCAAGAAGAGCAAAAATTGTACCAAGAAAATCGGAGTTGCGGAGGTCAACTAGCCGATTGGGCAATAGGCCGTAAGAGAGGACGATGCGCTGAAGAATCAGATGAAGCGTCGAGAAACTAATAACATATCGGACAACATGATTCAAGCTTTGTAATAATTGTCAAGATCAAAGTAGGTTTTTATGTGTGCAGGATTAACTATGATAGCAAGGCATAAATCAAAATGAAGTCCCGGAGTCAAGAACACGATTTCGTTGGGAGTTCGAGAGTTCGTCGGAAGTCCGGACGTTCATCGGAAGTTCTATCGGAATTGACCGAGAAGTCCAGAAGCTTACCAAAAAAGCTTGTAGGAACTCGCTAAGAAGATCGTTGTGAAGTCCAGGATCTTGTTGGGAGACCGTTGGAACATTGCCGAGAGATCGTTGGAAGTTCGCCGGAAGATCGTCGAAAGCTCGCTAAAAGAAATCTAGACTTATGGACTTTGTTTAGCTTAGTAAATATCTTAAAATTCATAGTTAGTATATAATTGGGATTATAATTGGGCCAACCCAATTAGGGTATAGTTGGGCCCAAATTTGGGCTATGTTGGACCAAGAGAAAGGCCCAAACAATGACCAAACAAGTGAAACCATCGTGGCATAGTCTCCGAGACTGTGTCAGGTGGTGGTACCATCCAGACATAGTCTTCTAGGCAGTGATATTGCCAGACTGGGTGGTGGTACCACCCAGTGTCAGGCTGTAGGCGATGGTACCGCCCGTACCCTGAAATTTCAGGGATTTAAATTTTGACTCCATTTTTAAAGCCATTTGGGGTCTATAAATACCCTAGCTATTCTTGCAGGGAGAGGAAGAAAAGTGAACCAAAACTGTGTTTCTAGAGTTGAAAACTCTTGTAAAGTATAGAGTCCCTCCTCATAAAGTTTAGAGACCATTCTAAGGGAGAGTGTGAGGGAAGCTTTGTAAAAGGGGGTGTAAAGGTTCTCTCCTAAGCCTGCAAAAGGATAATAGAGTTGGAAGAAGGAGGTTGATATTCGCTTATTAAAGAAAAATCGTTAGTGGATGTCGGTGGCCTCGACGGAAGAGGAATCATGAGTGGATGTAAGTCATGATGACCGAACCACTATAAACTCAGTTTGCATTTACTTCTTGCAATTTACATTTACTGCAAACTACCCTTCTTTACTCTCACTTCTCTATTTCCTCATTACACACTTACGTAAGTGTTTTTAAGTTAAATATATTTTCGATCAATTTTAATCGTACGAAGATTTTTCAAACTAACGTTTTTATCCGCTATACTAATTCACATCCCCCCTCTCTTAGTGCTGACTCGTTCCTAACAACAACTCTCCTCTCTACTAGTAAATCACTCAAATTATGTGATGAAAGCCCTACTACAGACTCCACTCAATACCGACAAGTACTTGACTCATTACAGTACTTGGCTCTTGCCAATCCAGATATCTCATTTATAGTTAATAAATTATCACAATTCAAGCATCGACCATCTACTACGCATTGATCTATGGTCAAATGAATTTTGCAGTAACTTAAAGGGACCCTCAATCATGACCTCCTTCTCCGTAAACACGCCCCACTTCATCTCTATGATTTTGTTGATGTTGATTGGACAGGGAACTTTGATGATAGAACATCCACATTGGAGTATATTGTCTTCCTTAGAGCTAATCTAATCAGTTGGAGTTTTAAGAAGCAAAAGATAATCGCATGGTCTACAACTAAAGCTAAATACTATGTCATCGCCATTGCTATTGCTGAACTCAATTGGGTCACAAATCTACTCAAGGAACTCAACGTCAACTCCACCATTACTCCTACAATATATTGTAATAATGTTGGAGCTACCTACTTATACGTTAATCTAGTATTTTACTCACGCATGAAATATATTGCCATCGATTTTCACTTCGTGCGAGATCAAGTTGTCAAACATGTTAGTTTGGCAAGTCCCACATAGTCCCACATCAGGAAAATCAAGTTTGGTATCTCCTGTTTAAACTATAAATAAGGGCCTAGGCTTTGAAGTCAGATGCACCACAAGAAAAATCTAAGTGTTTGCTTTAGGTTTAAGTCCACACTCAGTTACATAGTTTGAGCTTATAGTTTGGATTTTTCTTATTTAATAGATTCGGGTATTTTATGGCCTAGGAACATCTTCCTAAGGCATTTGTAATAGTCCCTCTTTTATAGTAGTGATTTGCTCCTCTTTCGTTCGTGGATGTAGGTCAATTGTCCGAACTACGTAAATCTGGTGTTCTTGTCGTTTTTATTTTTTTCGCTTAATTGTCTTTGTTGGGTTGCCAAAATTACCCTTTGGTAAATTTCCTGTGGCTAGCTCTAACAAACTAATATCAGAGTCTGGTTTCGGGATCTTTTGGTAACAATAACAATAATAAAGATCGTTGTCGAGAAATTCGATAGAAATATCAATTTCGGCATATGGTAACTCAAGATGGAGGTCATTCTGGTTCAAGACAGAGTTGATTTGGCACTACAAGGGACTGAGAACATTCTAGATGGTACGTCAAAGGAAGATCTTGCGGGTATGGATAAGAAGGCCCGATCAAGTATTATTCTAAATCTCTCTGATGAGGTTTTACGGGAGGTAGCTACAGAGACTATGGCTAAAAGCATGTAGGATAAACTTAAAGCCTTGTATATGAAGAGGACAGTGGATAATCGTCTCTAATTGAAGCAAAGTTTGTATATGCTTCGAATAACTGAAGGTACATCTATACTCTCACATCTTGATAAATTTGATTCCTTAGTTATGGATTTGGATAATATAGATGCGAAAATTGATGACGAGGATAAGACTCTATTACTTTTGTATTCTCTTCCCCAATCCTTTAAGTATTTTCGTGATACTATGATTTATGAAAAAGAAACAATTTCATATAAGGAAATTAAATCTGCACTAAAATCTAAAGAGCAGATAGACAGAGATATCACTGGGGAAAGTAGAGGGAATCAGACTAAGGGTCTGGTTGTCAAGGGTAGAATGGATAAAAGAGAATTTGATAGTAGTAGATCTAAATCTAGATCTAAATCCAGACATAGAAATTTGGAGTACAGATATTATTATAAAATAGGGCAGATTAAGGCTGATTGCTTTAAATTAAAAAATAAATTAAAGCAAAAGGAAAAAAATTGTTGAGAAAACTACTGAGTCTACCGAAGCTAGTGTAGTAGCTAATGAGAATAATGGAAATATTTTCTTTGCTACTGATGACAGGACGAGGTCTAAAAATGAATGGATTTTAGATTCGGGTTGTTCTTATCACATATGTCCTAATAGAGATTTGTTTTCCACATATGAATCTTGTAATGGTGGAATTATTTTGATGGGCAATAATGCAGCATGTGATGTTGTTGGTAGAAGAACAATCTGAATTAAAATGCATGATGGTATTGTGAGGACGCTCACTAATGTTAGACATGTTCCTGATTAAAAAAAGAATCTCATCTCTTTAGGCACCCTAAAGGCCCTTGGGTGTAAATACGCAGTTGAAGGTGGAGTTATGAAAGTTTCTAGAAGTGCTCTTGTTATTGTGAAAGCTTGTAGGTCTGGTAGCTTGTATATTTTGCAGGGAACTACTGTCACAGGCTCAGTTGTAGTCTCGTCATCATCATTGTCTGATTCTGACATCACCAAATTATAGCATATGCGTTTGGGTTATATAAGTGAAAAATGTTTGAGCATATTGAGCAAAAGGGGTCTACTTTGCGGATAGAGTACTTAGCTACTGGATTTCTGTGAACACTGTATTTCTGGAATGTATAAAAGAGTCAGTTTCAATTCTCTGGTAGTTCACAAAACGAAAGGTACTCTTGACTATATTCATTCAGACCTTTGGGGTCCAACTCATGTTCAGTTTAAGGGTGGTGCCAGGTATATATTGACTTTCATTGACGATTATTCTAGAAAAGTTTAGGTTTATTTTTTGAAACATAAAAATATTTTTTTTCTAACCTTTAAACAACGGAAGGCTTTAATTAAGCAAATAGGTAAACAGATTAAGCGGCTTCGAATAGATAATGGCATAAAATTTTATAAAGGTGACTTTGATGAATTCTACAAAAATGAAGGAATTATTCGACATCACACTGGTAGGATGATGCCTCAGCAAAATGGTGTGGCCGAGCGTATGAACAGAACACTCTTGGAGAGAGCAATGTGTATGATCTCAAATGCAGGGTTGACAAAGGACTTTTGGGTAGAGGCGATTAATATGGCCTGTTACGTTGTCAACCGCGCTCCTTCTGCAGCACTTAACTTTAAAACTCCGAAGGAAGTTTGGTCAGGTACTCCTGCTGATTACTCTAGTTTAAAAATTTTTGGGTGTCCAACATACATGCATGTAAATGAAGAAAAATTAGAGCTTCGAGCGAAAAAGTGCATTTTCCTTGGGTATGCTTCTGGGGTGAAAGGATACAGATTATGGTGTTCTGATCCCAAATCCCCAAAATTTATAATCAGTAGAGATGTTACTTTTGATGAATTGTCTATATTAACTTCCAAAGAGGAATCTACTAGTTGTACAAATGACAGTGCGCAGAAGCAAGTGGAGCTTGAGATTGGTAGTTTAGATTCTTTTAAGTTGAACTCTTTTACTCAAAGAATACCAGTAGATAGTCCCGAATCTACTAACAAAGATGATATAGAGGAAGAGCAATATTCCATAGGCAAGGATAGACCACGGAGAGATATTCGACCACCACAAAGATATGCAAATTTAGTTGCATATGTTTTGTCTGTTGCAGGAGAAATAAGTGAAGTTGGTGAGCCTACCACCTACTCAGATACAGTTTCTTATGATAATTCCGCTAAGTGGTTAATTGCGATGAATGAAGAAATAGAATCTCTCTATCAGAATAGAACTTGAGATCTTGTGAAGTCGTCTTCGGGTAAGAAAATTGTTGGATACAAATGGGATACTATTGCTGAGGGAAAGGTCCTTGTTCAGAAAATTCATACGAAGGGCAATCCAGCTGATATGCTTACGAAGCCACTTCCAGTTTACAAGTTCAAGCAGTGCTTGGACTTGGTTGGTGTTTATTGTTGGTGATTGCCCGTTGGGGCTTTTGTGAAGAAGGTGGAGCAAGTTTTATTGGGACATGCCAAGATGGAGATTTATTAGTTTGGCAAGTCCCACATAGTCCCACATTAGGAAAATCAAGTTTGGTATCTCCTGTTTAAACTATAAATAAGGGCCCAGGCTTTGAAGTCAAATGCACCACAAGAAAAACCTAAGTGTTTGCTTTGGGTTTAAGTCCACACTCAGTTAAATAGTTTGGGTTTTTCTTGTTCAATAGATTCGGGTATTTTATGGCCTAGGAACATCTTCCTAAGGCATTTGTAATAGTCCCTCTTTTATAGTAGTGATTTGCTCCTCTTTCGTCCGTGGATGTAGGTCAATTGATCGAACCACGTAAATCTGGTGTTTTTATCGCTTTTATTTTTTCTGTTTTATTGTCTTTGTTGGGTTGTCAAAATTATCCTTTGGTAAATTTCCTATGGCTAGCTCTAACAAAACATCAGCTACGTGCTTCTCACGTATATACGGCTGATCAACTAGCAAACTCACTCACTCACGAAGCCTCTCGTCCGTAAACTATTTTCGTTGCATCGGTCCAAGATCAGAAACCTTGATAGGAGCTTAATCTTATGAGGGTATGATAGCATATAAGATTTTTTTAACTGCACGAGAAAATCTCGTTGATCATTTAAGGAAAATCCACTCTTCTAACATATATAAATAGATATTATATTCAACTAATTAAGGTGCTTTATCATTATATTACAATTTATCACTATCAAAGTCTAAATGTATCTAATAATGTTAGATTTTGTTTGTGTTTGACTCCCATCTATTTATTGTACGCCGGCGTGTCTTGTTGTCAGCAACTTGCGGAAATAATTTGTTGTAAGAACGAAGTGCAGAGTCAATAATTAAGCTACGAGAAGTTTGTGCTTATCCTCCTAAGTTGCACATCGAAGATTTGCTACTCCTAATATATAGTTGGAATTACATGGTAGAATATTGTCTTCAGCTTCAATATCATATTTTGAAATCATTAAAAAATAATTTATTTAATTTTAATGGATTTGTTTTTGATAGGAGAGAGAGAGAGGATGAAGTCAATTAAGTCATTTCGATAGGACGGCTGACATCGTAGTTTCAAATAATATTCCTCGACGAGATGAATACTAGGGTTCGAGTGAGTGCATGGCTTGATCCAAAGAGCTCGAGATCGTGTTCATAAGAGAGGATTCGTATAATATATATTCTTAATGATGAAAGGTTATTTAGATAAATTCTCTCTTGAGAAGTGCTCTTATTTTTAGAATTTTCTAATATATCCTCTTTTTTTTTTTCCTAATACTTGAAATATTGCAGTCACCTATCTTCATCATTTTTCTATAAGATGAACGGATCTAGTCATAGTATTTTCAACAATACTAAAAAAAAAAAACACTATGATGTAATATAAAAAAATATTATGTTATAGTGTTTTTTGTATTGTGTTATAATTTTTATTAGTATTAATAAAAACACTGTAATGCAATGTAGAATCACTATAGACACATTGTTTTTATGAAATTTATATAAAGACATTGTGCTTTTGTAGTATTTTTGTATCGTGATACAAAATTTATTGTAATATTTGTTTGATATTATTAAAATAAAAATATTATTATTTCAAATAATAATTCAAAAAAGGAAAAAAAATATTTCAAAATTTTATTATTTAAAATAAAACAATATTTTTTTAATTCACCCAATTTATTTGACTGATATTCTAATGCTACTTTATATCTCTCTTATAAGGATTCAAAAATACACTACAAAATTACTAAAACAAAAGCTTTCTCTCTCTCTCTCTCTCTTTCTATATATATATATATATATATATATATATATCACCTCGGGGAATGTCGTGATGGATTGGGGGAGGGGGGAAGAAAGTAAAAGAAGAGGAGGCAGTGCTTAGATTCTGGTGGGCATGGCACCGACCGCGTGCCAACCATTTCTTTATGCATACAGATCCGGGCGTTGTAATCATGGAGCAGAGCAGAATGACGCGTGGAGCGACAGCTTGGGATAGCGTTTCATAGCATGGATACGATGGCAATCTCAATACCACTATCATCATCATCCTCATCCTCCTGCTGCTGCTGCTGCTGCTGCTGTTGCCCACAGTTCCGAGTACGGTTGACAATGTTAATGACACAGGAACAAGCGATGTCGCTGTCGGGAGAGAGAAGAAGGCAACAACAGCAAAAGGTAATGGGCAGGCTGCAGTTGGTCAGAGTGACCTCGAGGAAGAAGAAGAGGATGGACGGGGAGGAGGAAGAAGGGTCGTTTGGCAACGCCATGTAGCCACGGGTGGGGAAAAGGTGGCTTCTCTTTTCGCAAAGGCGCTTAAAGGAGTCGGTGACCGAGAGAAAGGGACAATTGTCACTGTCCTTCAAGCTCAAAAGAGGAGAGAAAGAGATGGGAGAGGGAGAGAGAGAGAGAGAGAGACAGCAGTGAGGATGGAGGACTTGCTTTTCTTATCTCTTCAACAGCGGACTGAAGAGGTCAAGGCTGCTGCTTCGGGGTCTTTGCCTCTCTCTCTCTCTCTCTCTCTCTACCCTCTGCCCAAGACTGGCATCCACAGGATGGGTTCTTCTTCCAAATAATAGGCCCAGGCCCACTCTCTCTACCTCCCTCTCTCTCCCCCTCTCTCTCTTGCGCTTCTTCGCGTCCAACTAAAACCCAAACCCATGTCCGCATTCCTCGTCCTTGCAGCTGTTCCACAGGATGTGCTTCTCCGCCCTCCACTTGGTTGAAGCGATGTGATGGCTGGGATCGGAAATCCGACTCAGGTCTCCTCTTCCTCAGCTGCGTTCTTGATCAGCTGAGGATCTACCTTTTGTTTCCTCGCTTCTTCTTTGCGTTGAGCTTGATTCCGAGGGTTGTGTTGGTTGCGTAAGAGCTCAGGTGGTGGTGTCCGGTGATGGACTCCTGGGGCTTGGATGGCCAAACCTTTTGCAAGCAGGAGCAGCAATGAGAGGAGAGCGAGATGCTACCAGTTTAGCCGCAGAAGGAGAAGGAGAATATGTGGCAAGAGGAAGCAGAGAGAAACAAGATCTGGTAGCAGCAGCAGCAGCAGCCATAGGTTGGTGAGATCGAAAGCTGGAACAGGGACGCAAGAAGAGGGAGAAGGATCTGGATCCGACAGAGGCTCCCTATCTTCCGATTCCGGCGGAACCAAACGAAAGCGGAGGAGGAGAAAGAGAGGTAGAAAACGGAGGAGGAGTTCAGCTTCATCAAATCCACCGCCACGACTGGGGCGCTTACGTTTCTTCTTCTTCGGCTGCCACCGCTTCCTTCTCCGAGTATGCCCGGCTTCCCGAGAGGATGGGGGAGGGTTACAGCCACCAAAGCCTCTTCCTGCAGCAGCAGCAGCAGCAGTTGCAGCGGCCGGTTGCGCGCTCGAGGCTCGGCGGCGGCGGCGTGAGGGGCGGCGCGGTCGGGGAGATCGTGGAGGTCCAGGGAGGCCACATTGTGCGGTCCACCGGCCGCAAGGACCGCCACAGCAAGGTGTGCACCGCCAAGGGCCCCCGCGACCGCCGCGTCCGCCTCTCCGCCCACACCGCCATCCAGTTCTACGACGTGCAGGACCGCCTCGGCTACGACCGCCCCAGCAAGGCCGTCGACTGGCTCATCAAGAACGCCAAGACCGCCATCGACGAGCTCGCGGAGCTTCCTCCCTGGACCCCCTCCGCAACCGTCGCCTCTTCCTCCCGCCCTCCTCCACCTCCTCCTCCCAATCAGTTCCCGTCCACCGAGCAGGCCACCGGCGAGTCCAGCAGGAAACCGATTCCAGTAGCCGATCCAGTCGCTTCCGTTGCTTTCAGCTTTGGCGGCGGCGGCGGTGCTAACGCTAGCTTTCTGCCACCATCACTGGACACCGACTCGATCGTCGATACGATCAAGTCCTTCTTCCCAGTGGCTGCTGCTTCGGCTGCTACTTCGCTGTCCTCTACCCCTTCCGTTGGATTCCACACCTACTCATCCGACCTTCCGTCGCGAGATAGCAGCCAAGTCAAATACCTCCGCCTATCCCTCCAATCCTTCCAAGATCCGATCTTTCGCAATCCTGAATCCAGCCACCATCATCGCCACCACGGCCAATACCACCAGAGCTCAGCTCCTCCCACGCACGACGCACACTTCCCGGGCTCCGTCCAGTTCGCGTTTGGCTCCGACGAACAGGGCCACCGGGTTTCTCCGTGGAACGTGGTGGAATCGAGCGGCGGCGACTGTGGCGGAGGCCACGCATTCAGCTTCCCACCACCGCAGGCGGTGCCGCTGCACTCTGTGCTCGGCCATAGCCAGCTTTTCTCTCAGAGGGGACCCCTTCAGTCCAGTAACCCGCCCGAGATCCGAGCTTGGGCCGACCCTGCAGCTGCAGCTGCCGCAGCCGATCACCGGATGCAACCTGCGCTCCATCCGTCAATCTCATCCATCGGTTTGGCATCTGGCACCGGCTTCTCAGGGTTCCAAGTCCCGGCACGGATCCAGGGCGAAGAGGAGCACGACGGCATCATCACCGGCAAGCCGCCGTCTGCTTCCTCTGCGTCTCGCAGTTGATGGAGTCGAACAGGGGAAGCGATCACCAGCAGTCTAAAACACTTGTGTGTTCTCACAGGATTGCTTACAGAGGAGAGTGATGGGAACCCCATCATCTCTTTATGACTCTCTGGTTGGTCGGTGCCCTCACTCCTCTCTGTCATTTGCTTCTGCTTGTGTTCTATCTTCCAGTTGCAGTAGCAGTAGTCGTAGTAGTAGTAGTAGTAGTTGTTGTTGTTGTCATTGTTTCTCATGGTTTCATGCAACTCAAACTGCTGTCTGTGGAGATTTGCTTCTGTTTCAGCTCTCAGGAATAAAAGCAGTAGTTTTCTGAGTGGATTGAGCAATGACAGGGAGATGGATGCTTACTTGGATTGGAAGTGACTGTTAATGACATGTTCTGTATTGCCTAAAAGAAGTGGCCATGGCACCATTTGAAGCTTCATGGAATTAGTATACACATTCCCATCACAGTTGAAGATTCTGAGGGTTATTCTCTCTCTCTCTCTCTCTCTCTCTCTCTATAAACAATGGCAGCTTTTTGTTCCACCCACTTCCATTTTATGTTGCTTGGTCACTGGAGATGCTCTTCTTTGAGCAGCAAAAGCACATACAACAATTGGAAATCAGAAAGATTGCCAGGTTAGAATCCGATCGTATTCTGAGACCTACAGCTTGTGTCCAACATCTCTTAAAAGCCAGCAAGAAGTGCTCTTGGTTGCATCAATATTTAATATTGATGTTCTAATTATTTAATATTTAACGTGGACAATAAGTTCTTTGTCCATTCCATTTTTGATAGTCTATATTTCTTATGTTAAATCTTGCTTGATAGAAAATAATAACAATCATATCATACACAATCAAAACTTAGTCATCCAGAGTCCCGAATTATCTGAGTTTGCTTTTCCCTGCAAGAATAGGTTGAATGTGCAGCTGCCGGTTGAATGCCTGGTTGAAGAGGACCCGCGTCTGGATGGCTGATATGACAGGCATCCATGCCAAGGCTGCGATGGGTGCAAAGAGCACACAGCCCATCCCAGAGTCGTAAGCATACGCTACGGCTTGGATGGTGTCCCACACACCCGTGTACTCGAGCTTGGGTCTCAGAACTTGAGCGATCTGCAATCAAACAACACCGATAAGAAGATATCATGTGCGATGTGTGTGTGTGTGTGTGGTGTATTTAGATATAGATATATATATACTCACCAACAGTAGCCCCCAGCCAGTGGGTATGAA
>NW_027021350.1:105000-110000 GCF_036884655.1 Musa acuminata AAA Group | reverse complement strand
CCTAACAGACCCGCCCTCTTCAAATCAGCCTTGTCCTCGAGGCTGATGATTCGTGAATTCTGGGAATTTGATCTTCAAGTCATCATAGTTCTCCCAAGTGGCATTTTCTATTGGTAGGTTCGCCCACTGTATTAGCACTTCATTAGTGGGTCATCGTCGTCGAGTCACGATCCGTCGATCAATAATGGCACTTGGCTAGGTCTGGAGTTCTCTTTGGGTAGTCATATTTGGTGGGTGGCTTTGGGCTGTCTCCAAGCACCTATTTAAAACTTTCGTCTAGCCGTCGGTTTGTGGGTGATATGTCATACTCCTTTTCAATTTAGTACCCTGTATATGGAATAACTTTGTCCAAAATCTGCTCGTGAAGATGCAAGTAGAATTTATCGTAAGCACAATGCATCCCTTATAGTGTAATTATTTTGAGTCCCAATTGTAATGAGCCATGGGGCTTAGTGCTTCCTCCATTTTTTTTATAATCTTACTAGTCTCTGATTCTTCCTGTCATTCCATCTTAATATCCTTAAGAAAGTCGTTGGTCGGAAGTGAAACGGTCGAAACTTTAACTTGCTCGGGTAGCTGCGAAAGCGCATCTGCAAGAACATTCTCTTTCCTCTTTTTGTAAGTTATTTCATAATCAAATCCAAAAAAGTTTTATTACCCTTTTTTGCTGCTCAGGAGATGATATTTTTCGCTCCAAAAAGTACTTGAGGCTTTTATGGTCGGTTTTAATTTAAAATCGTCGGCCAATCAAGTAAGGTCTCTACCTCGTTGCTGCGCGCACAATGGCGAGCATCTCCGTATCATATGTTGACTTATTTTGATGGGAGGGAGATAATGCCTTGCTAGTGTATATGAGTGGTTGACCATCTTGTATGAGAATGGCTCCAATTCCGACTCCAGATGCGTCGGCCTCAATAATGAAGGGTCGGTTGAAATCTGGTAGTGTTAGCACCAGCGTCGTCGTCATGGCTGCCTTAAGTTTGTCGAAGGTAGCGGAGGCTCTGTCCGACTATTGGAAGACATCTTTTTTCAGTAAGGAAGTAAGTGGTGCACTAATCTCTCCATAGTTTTTCACGAACTTACAGTAGTAGCCTGTTAAACCCAGAAAGCCATGTAGCAATTTTATGTTCCACGGGGTCAGCCAGTTTTGCATTGCTCCAATTTTGAAGGGGTCTACTACCACACCTTCCTCTGATATGATATGCCCAAGATATTCCACCTTCTTATGAAGAAAGCAAAAATTCATAGTGGTTGTTGTGTGTTCAAAAGGTGGTTTTCGATATGTCTTCTTCGCATACTCGTATTTGATGATACCCGGATCGAAGGTCTAGCTTTGCGAAGATTTGTGCTCCCTTAGCAACTCATCTACTACTGGAATAGGGTATTTATCCTTATTGGTTATGCCATTGAGAGCTCGGTAATCAACACATAATCGCCATATTCCATCATTCTTTCGTATGAGGAGCACCGGTGAAGAGTAGGGGCTGCAACTTGGCCGAATAACTCTTGTTTTGAGCATCTCTTTTACAATCCTTTTTATTTCATCCTTCTGGAGATGTGGATATTGATATGGCTGAGCATTTGCTGGAGATTTGCCTGGAAGAATCATTATACAATGATCATGCCGACGGGTAAGAGGTAGGTTGCGCGGTTCGTCAAATATATCTGAAAATTCAGCAAGCAAAGGAAGAAGATTTGGATCTTCAAATTTTGTTGGCTCTCCCTTAATTTGTTGCTCAAGTTGTACCAAAAAGCCACTGTATGCTTTATGAAAAACCTTCTCCATTTGTTGTGTGCAAATCGTCGTTACGTCGCCCTCACGTTTCCCGTGCAATATAACCTGTTTCTCCTTACTGTAAAATTTTATAATTAGTTGCATAAAATTTCAAGAAATATCACCTAATGTCATCAACCATTTAATTCTGAGTATGGCCTCATGATCATCAAGAGGGAGGAGGAAGAAATATGTAATTATCTCTTGGTCCTGCAACAACAGTTTCACCTGTGGGCACCTATGATCACACTTCAAAATCCGTCCGTTGGCGACCTTAACGACAAACCTGCTGCAATTCTCAATAGGTAAGTTCATATAGATAGCAACCTTACTGTTTAGGAAGTTATTAGTGATGCCCGTGTCGATGAGAATAGTGATCGGTGGTTGTTTGAGAAGGCCTCCAACTTTCATCGTTTGTGGGATTGAGTAGCCAACTAGTGTATGTACCGTAACTTTGATCGGTTGTGGCTCTTCTTCTCCATCTTCTTCTTCATATTTAAGGCTCTCTTTTGGATGTTCAATGACCTCTTCTTCTATCGGTTCAATCATAAGAAGTCCCCCTTTACTACAGCGATGCTCACGGCTCCACGGCTCATCACAATGCCAACATAACCCCTTCGTATATCGCTCCCGAAGCTCTTCTCTTGTTAACCTCTTTGGTGTAGGGACTTGGTCGAAAGTAGGGGGGGCTAAGGGCTTCAATATTACTGGTTGAGGAACGACCCTAGTCCTCCGAGCTTCATGGTTCAATTGCTCCTCTTGATGTCGTGCGAAAGAGATGGCTGCCATAAGCGTATACGATTGTCGCGCTTTAACTTCTCCTCGGATCTCCGGCTTCAAGCCCTCAATGAAGGTTCTCAATAGCTATTTTTGAGATCAATCATGAGTTTGATTAGATAACCTTTCAAACCTGGTTTGGTACTCCTGAATGGTAGAGGTTTGTCGGATCTTTGCTAGTTGTCCGTCAATATTCTCGTAATCGATTGGTCTGAAGCGGATCAGCAGTCCTTCTTTGAATTGTCGCCATGAAAGGACTTCATAAGTATGTTCAAACCAGTCAAACCACTGTATAGCATCCCCTTCAAGATATATAGCTGCAATTTTCACCATAGATGCATCCGCGATTTTATGGTACCGAAAATATCGCTCCGCGCGCGAGATCCAACCAATTGGGTCTCCTTCTTCCCATCTAGGGAAGTCCACTCTTATGCATGGATAGTTGGAGTTGGTCATAGAGCTTCCCCTCTCTTGTAAGTCATATCTTTAGGCTTGGTGTGATTGGGTAAAGCTCTCTCCTTGATATGATTTCTTCGGGCTTAGTGGTCGGCCTAATCTAAGTTCGGTAAAGAGCGTCCGAATCTTATCCTCCATTCGCGCCTCCAAGGCTTCGAATTTAGCATTGATTGCCTCCTTAGATGCCATAGTATATGCCTCCAAATCTATGATGTTAAGATCTCTCTTTTATTGTTAGGTTAAAGCCATGTATAGGTTGAGAGAAGTGATGGTCGAAAGGGTTGGTGGATCGGTGGATGTAGGCTACGATTTAGGCTTGTTTTGTGATAATTTTGGGTGCAGTTTGAGGGTGTGGTTTAGTGAAGTTTTAGGGCTGTGGATGAAAGTTTTGGATCTGTGGTAGATGGCAGCAAAGGTTTGATAGAAATCAGTGGAAGTTACAGCAAGTATGTGCTGTCTTGTAAGAGTAGAATTGTCGTCGAAGAAACAATGGTTTCTCGATGTAATTTCTACCAAAAACTTAAGAGAATTGAGGAGGGAATTGATAGCAAAATCACAAATTATATGACAGCAAGGATGTCTAATTTAATCAAGGGAATTTCAGCAGTATAACAGCAAGAAAATTGGTGCAAGTTATGATAGCAGAATTGTTGTCGAAAAATTTCAGCGGGTTACGATGAAAATTTGCAGCAACACAAAATTATTTTTAGAGATGAATTCCTTAATATATCAATCTTAGATGGAAGCCAAGATGATCTATGAAGTGTATAAGAAATTTCATTCAAAAAAGATTGCAAATAGATGGGTTAAGGCAACAATATGCCGCTGAAATTTTCTGCAGCACAGATTTTTAAGTATAGCAGATTGGACGTAAAAGATCAGTGGTTTATATTGATAATTTTTTGATGAAACCAAAGGGAAATCTACTGTTAGGAAGTTTCAAAGCTATCATAAAAATTTCGTAGAGATTTGGATAGAAACAATATAGTATCAAGATCAAACAAACAGTGCTATACGGCTGAAATTTTACAGTGCAGATTTTCAAGTATAGCAGATTAGACGTAAAATATCAATGGTTTATATTGGGAATTTTTTGAAAAAACCAAAGGGAAATCTGCTGTTAGGAAGTGTCAAAATGTCATAAAAATTTCATAGAAATTTGGATAGAAAAAGCACAGTAGCAAGATAAAACAAATGGTGCTATGCGGCTGGAATTCTGCAATGTATCTTTCGTCGTAGAGATGAAAACTTTGTGACGAAAGGTTTATGCAGCAATATAGGAACAGTTTTTTTTTTTTAGATTTTTGAATAAGGATAACTAAATTGCAGCAGCAGTAAGGTAGGAAACCAGAACCTATTGCAATTCACGGGGAGATCAAAGGATGATCTACGGTGGTGGAGATGATGGCGGAATTCGACGACGATCTTTTAAGCAATTGTGGGAATTGCTTTGGGAGGTTGTGGAGGGCTGATAGATGGCAATGGAAGGGCAGCGAGATGCCAAGAACGCTGCTCTGATACCAGGTGTTAGAACCCTTGCATAATTCTAAACTTAGGGTTGATCTCTTTAGGGGATCGGCCTCCTTGGAACTCTATAGGGGTTCCTCCCTCCAAGTTGCTGCTCAAAGGCTGCAGAAAAGATTCATCTATTGCTTATGAAAAGAGGTGGATTACATGACTATTTATAGGGCTTCTAAACCCTAACTCCTAATAGGACTCTTACTTAAGACTCCTACTTCTAACTAGCTCCTAATAGGACTCCTACTCAAGACTCCTACTTCTAACCAACTCCTAATAGGACTCCTACTCAAGACTCCTATTCCTTTACAACTCTTTATTCTTCTCTAAGAAATAACCTCCTAACCCTAGTCGGCCACTTCACCTCTTTAATAGGGGTCAGCTTAGGTAGGTTTTACATGAATGTCCCTCTCAATTAGGACTCTCCTAGCTAGAGTCCTAACATTCTTCTCTAAGAAAACACCTCCTATATGAA